>NW_016690288.1:2572801-2574722 GCF_001604755.1 Lepidothrix coronata
GGGGGGGGTTACCTCTCCCTTTGTGCCTATGGGTGGGATGGGGCAGCGCTGGGGCCGGGAGAGATGGGTCAGTTTCTGGTCTATGTGGCGGGCAAGATGGTGGCACCCACCCCTGGGCACGTGGCCGGCGATCATCCGCGGTGCAGGGTGGCAAATATGCTGGGTTACCCCCCCCATCGCTGTTACGGGGCCCTCTGCGCTGGTCCCATGGGCTGGGATCTCGCATCGCAGGCCCCGTCCCCTCCCGCTGACCTGCGTCCCCTGGGCTCCCGGTTCCTGACCCGAAACTTAAGTCACGAACAGCTCCTCTCCCTCCTCCTGCTGGACTTTGTGTGTTTAAGCTCCCACGCCTAAAAGCCGGGCTGTTGCCAGCAGTGTGAGCGGGGGGGTGTGTTGGCGTTGGATGCATGTGTTGTCCGTTCGTGTGCTCTGCTTAGTGCAGACATTATGACTTGCCAGGCTGGAAAGGCATTGTTACCTTGGGGGTCTCCCCCCTGGACTTTCAGTTTTATGAGGTTTCCTGTTTTGTCCCATATTTCTATGTGAAGGGCTTCAACTAATGGCAGTTCAGGTACAGCTGCCTTAATAAAGCATATGAGTTCTATTAGTTCCGCCCTTGTGGCTTATATGTGATATGGTTTTAGCAGGATAGCCAGTGCATCTGTGTCCTGTGATATCTCAGTGGAGAAAAAATTTCCCATTTTACCTCTAAGTCTTGGCGCTGTAGACATGCGCTGCTGGAAAGTGTTTGTCTGTTTGCTGGCTTCTCCCGGTTCTCTGTCGACTGGGTCTGCGTGGGTGGCGGAGGCGCCGTTTCTCGGTGGCGGTGGCAGGGCTCGTCGGCGCGGGCGCAGGCTGTGGTGGCTGTGGGCGCACGGTGTGTGCGACGGCCGGTTGCGGCAGGCGCTGGCAGCAAGCGACTGGCGAGCGCGGGCGCGTGGCGGCTGCGGGCTGCAGCGGCGGCGGGCAGCGGGTGCGGGCGGCTCGGCGTGGGGCTCTCCAGTGGCGGCGGGAATCGGCTCCGGGGTTCCCTCAGTTAGCTGGGCGGTGCGGGGGTTCCGGCGCTGCAGCGGGGAGTCGCACGGCGCGCGTTCTGTTCGGCTTCAGTAGGTTCCGCGCGGTTTTGAACGTGGCGCCGGGGGAGGCTCGGCGGGGTCGTGGCGGTGAGCTGCAGCAGTTTCTGCTACGCAGAAAACCGATGCGGGCTTCGCGGGGTCTGGCGGTGGCGCCGAGGATGTTAGAAGGTAGCAGCGGCGGAGCCGCTTTATGCACACGGCCGAGCCGTGGTAAGCGGCGGGTAGCAGGGCTCCCCCGGCGTTTTTAAGGTGCTCTGCTGCCCGGGTCTCCGAGCTGCGGACACGGCCGCTTAGGGAAAAAGTCCTTGCCAACATTGTAAGATGTTGGCGCTGCCTCTCAGTGTGACTCACCGGTGTATGTTGGACCTCGCTCTGCCTCTCCGACTGCCTCGGTCTGTCGGTTTTTTCTTTTCTTCTTTCTTCTTTCTTCTATTTCCTGTGAACTATCTCTAATATTTTTGGAGCTCACTAAACTAGGATTGCATTTCTCAGACACTCTGAGACAACAACTTAAAGACATCTGTGTTTTTTTCGCTGAAAATTCCCATCTCGAGATAATTGAGACGATACCGGAATTAGCGAGTTTTTTGCCAGATTCAGGATATGCTAAACTGACTTAATATAAGTTCAAAGTCCCAAGTTCGGGTGCGTCATATGTAGGGTGCACATGTCCTTATATAATAAGAAAAAACACGCTCCTCGTGAGATGGGGAACAAAGAGGATTTATTTAAAATTCGGCGCTGGTTTTATCCCTTCAAACCATGTAACTTCTTTGACCAATAAGGTTGTCTGTTTCGGCGCATGCTCCCTCGGGCACTCTTGCCCTGGTACATCTCCTGTACCT
>NW_016690288.1:2577741-2585424 GCF_001604755.1 Lepidothrix coronata
AACGTAGGTTTGTTTAGAGTGACCTTCTCTTAGATGGATTGCCTCACAGGGCTGACGAGCTCCATCTGCCCGGGGGGCCGGGAATCGAACCCGGGTCGTGCCCGGGGGGCCGGGAATCGAACCCGGGTCGCAGCGGTGAGAGTCCTGCACCCTAACCACTAGACCACCAGAGGCCCCTTATTTATATTTAATTTAAATTATTATTTATAATGCAATCAATAATCCCAGGGTAAAGAGACGATGGCTACAGAGCGAGACTCAGTGGGATATAGATTTCAGGTTACAAGTCAACAAAGATGTAATAACTCACCTTAGCTGCAGTATATTCCTCAGAGCTCTGCAAGCTCGTTCACCACCCAGGGATATTCTCAGGAGCAGATCAAATCACTGAAAGATGATTCTTTCCATGTGCCACAGGACAGAGAGCAGAAAATACAGTCACTGGAGCCCAAGTCACATGGACTCTGAGACACAAGAGCCGTATAAATATGAGCAAGTGAAGTGATACATCCCTGCCCTGCCTGGAGGCTCCAAGCCCAAGCAACTCAGCTCCTGCAGCAGTGAGGTTGGCTACTCCCACCCAACAATGATCTTCATCAATCAGGGACCGGACTAATAGAAGTCCACACATTATCCTCTTTGCACTCATTCCAGTGAATAGCACCTATGGCCTCAAGCAGGAGCTCACACATACCTTGCATGTGAAATTCCACCAGCAGTTGAAACCAGACATTGTGAAGTGTTGGTCTGGCCTGCTTGATTTCATATCCTTCAAGTGATAGGGTAAATCTCCTAAAACCTTTGCCAAATTTTGGGAGAAGCCTCCAGAGCTCTCTGGCAATTGCAGTTCTTACTGCACAGGTACTCTTGTATTTAAGCTGCTGTATTTAAGACTCTGCAGGGCTGGCTGCCCCAGAATGAAGAGTAAGTGCCCCTGAAGACATGGGAAAACACTCCTGGACTGAACTGTTGCCTTAAGAGACCACAGATTAAAAAGACTCCAGGCCAATTTAGTGTAGGAGATAAAGAGAGTAGGTCCTTTAACCTCAGGCCTGACAGTGGTTCTGTGATTTTATAATAAGGTCCATCCAATCCTAGATTTGTCCACCCCCCGTTCTTCCTCCCGACACGCCCCTTTGGGAATTGGGTCTGGGGGCATATGGGACCCCTTCTTCCCCATCTTCCTCTTTGTCACAGCATGTCCAGTCATTGGAGCTCCTGCAAAGTTCTGGGTTTTGAAGGATGCTTTGACTATGATGTATCTTCTTGTTCAAGCCAGGTGCAAATGTTCTTAAACAGAAAGAAGGCCTACCTTGACGGAAGTCTAAACAAGCTAAGGAATTTATAAGTTAGATATGAAAGGGGGTAATAGGATTGGGTAAATGTGAAAACTACTGTGCTAAAGGGTGGCATATTATACAGCTTTATTAAAATCTACATTCACCACACAACTACTTCTAAAATCTACAAAAGTTAAAAAAACCCAAAAAGCTCTGAGGTATCAGAACACATCTGAGCACAGTGGGTATGCAGCAACACATCTCTATTTTTATGATAAAAAAATTTATGGTATTTTATTGTATGTTGATCATTCCAGAGTTTAGACAGGACTGGAATCCTGTCTAATTTGTACAGCACTGATAGAATTGTTAGCTGAGTTTTGCAGAGCATAATTGTTTCAACTCCGCACACCTGCATGTTTTGCTTTCCATTTTCTCCCCAGCCACATTTTCTGCAGCTGCTGCTGCTGACTCAGAGCCATTTCAGACTCCATTCCCAGCACCTCTGACCAAAGTACCTGCCTAGACATGAATTCAAGGATCTCGATTCCTCCTCCTGTGCCAGCACCCTCAGTAGATGTGGCATGACCATGCATGGCCATCAGCCACTGTTCATCTCTGGAGCTTCCTTATCTCTCTCTTCCTCAAATCCCTTCTGATAATTTTTCCCTCCTCAAGATGATCACAACTGGTGGGCGTCATTTAAACTGCACATGGAGTGCATCAGTTAGTGCCTCTGTACCAGCAAACAAGAATTAAAATAGGTGATTTTTATAAGCAGCACAACATGAATGACAAAAATTATTTTTTATATCATTTTCCTGTCCATTTTTGGGAAACCAGGATTCCTGCTAAGGCAAGAACAGACAACCTTCATTGTAGGGAAGCTTCGTGGAACACACGAATTTGTACAGGTTTTTGTAATCTCCTTACATTTATGAACTTAGCAGAGTCGACACTAAAAAACCACTCGCACATGTGAGACCCAGTAAAACAGCTTACAGCATGTTTCTTCTGATTGGCAGTAACAGGTCATTTCATAAACTACATTACAGACTTTTGTAAAAGATCTTGTGATTGAGGATGTCTGCATTATCCAGATAATCTCAAGCAAAGAAGTCGGAACAATCAGCAATCACCACTGAAGCTGTAATGAAATGGTCTTTGTGTCCACTTAGAAACTTTCCAATGGAATATTTTCCACTAGAAAAAAACCTAAAAATTAAAAATCAAGTTCATCAAAACATTTTAGTTTATAAATTTGACTAAAAATCTCATGAAAACCAGGCAGGTTTCCATTGGAAAATTACTTCATTTCCTCATACTCTGCTGCAATCATCCCAGCAGGCTGATAGAAACCTGGAGATAAAGAAACCCTCAAGTCCTAAACTCACCACTAGCAACCTCACAAGCCAGGTCTTCAAGTCTCCTTGACAGCTTGGTAAATCACCAGGCAAACTGCCTTGAATTTACAGAAACTTTACTGCTTCTGAAGTCTCCAGCTCCTCAGAACCCTTTCTGCAGTAGCCTGCTCCAGGACTCCCAGCCTTATGAATTTTAAACACCCAGAAATCTGGTGAAAACCTGGATGCATTTATTAAAAGAATCCATGTATTTGCAGAAGTAATTTTCAATTAAATTTCAATGCTTCTTATTTTCATGCCATTTGGAATAAGAAATTTCCAATTTAAAGGGCTGGAAAATCAGACTTACACTTTCCAAGGAGTTATTGGTATCTGTTGTCCAAAATAAAAGCCAGAGGTCGCATTGCTCTAGTTCTTTATTTATGAGGCAACAAACATGGAATTCAAAGCTTCAGTTGGTGCTGACTCATTCTGAAATGGCTGAACACTTACTAGAGTAGGAACTACCTGTTTCATAGTGGGTCTCCTGTGCATCCCAACCTAAGGCACGTGCCAGTTTCTCTGGGCTGTGTAACAGGCATTCAAATGGCACAGTGACCAGCAGCATTTACAGCCAGAACACATCTGTTATGTGACAGCTGCAAGTTTTACCATCTTTATTTAAAACTGGAACTTCTTTGTTATTTTTTTATTTCATGACTATCCCCCTTGACAGTACAAAAGCTTGAACTGGCACAGCATGTATTCCTTTGGATGAGAACATTCCCAGCAAGTGAATGTAGAATCTCTATGAGCAAATTATAACCAGACACAAAAAAATGGACTGAAGAAGCAACCTTCTTTTACAAGCAAACTCATTTCAGACAACTTGCATTTCTGGATAAAAACAAAGTCTATCAAGTCAATCACTTTCTTTTCAGAAAATAAAAAGACGCACTTAAATTATTAACCTTTATCCACTGCACTTCAACAAAACAGAGTATTTTTCCATGGAAACTCAATTTCATGGAAAATTTAACTGTTTGGAATACATTTGTCTCCTAGCATGTCAATGCCTTGAAGATACAATCCACAGTTTCACACAAGCCCACCAATACAGGAGTGCAGCCTGGAACACGCCCATCACTGCACATCGCAGAGCCCAGGAGATTCCAGAGCCGGCACAAAACCCATCAGCTTCTGAGCCAGAGGAGTGGGAGGAGAGCACAAATGTTGTCTCTCACCTGGGCTGACTTGCACTATCATTGCACTAATGTGCTGCTCTGGGAATCCAAGTTGGCCTTTCCATAACACTCCTGTGACACACAGGTAACCCTGGGCTAGTATTGAACACCTGAGTGGAGACAAATCGTTTTACCCGCAGTCTACTGATGTTTCTGCAATGTTTTAGTGTAAAAGCTGACCCAGAAAGGATGACAAAACCAAAACTCAGGAGAAACGAGTTAATTTTACAACTCTAGAATGGACTGACTGCATGTTACTTAACCATGGAGTACCACAGGGAAAGGATTTATTCCAGGCCCAGAACAAAGGACATCCGAATTCAAATCCTAATGTGCGCATTGACTACCCTTCAGTCATCTTTGTTTGTGTTAACTCTTCTAATTTCATACATTAGGGCTTGCAAAAGAATCAATGTCTATTGAACACTGCCTCCTTTTCTAATATCTTGCACTCTGTGCTGTGGCCATACAGACATTACATACCTACCATAGAGATTCCACACACAAACTCACTGTATTTCCATTGGCCAGACATACATTTCTGATTTACAAAGGCATTAATCTGTCAGTGTTTGGGCACTACTCTAACAACAGCACTCCAAAAGTACTAAGACTCAGAGGAGTCCTGGAAAGTGGAATACATTCAGACTAGCAGCACCTACTCTCATAGCTAGAGCTGTTTAAACATACTTTCTAGTTCTGTGGCCCAGACCCACCAGCTGAAAATTATTTCCTATAAAGTAATTAAAAACTGCACATCATCATGGCTAGGCTTCGCGAACGAAGATTTGGGAAGGCTCTATCCACATTTGCTACAGGCACGCTGGTGGCTTATGAGGCCAATACATGACAGACATATCCGATTGCAAAAGGCACAGCAGAAAGACTCCTTAGATGGTGTATTCTGCAATTTACGGTTCTTTCTGCGCTGCCTTTTTTCCTCGAGAGTGATCCTGCGTGTGTTCTCGAAGGAGACAACTGCGTTATAGATGGTGTGTCTCCAGGCCTCCCGGTTTGAGGCCAGAGTAGACCAGTTATGGTGATCAATATGGCCAAGGCTGAGATGTTGTTTCAGGGAGTCCTTGTATCTTTTCTTCGGGGCTCCTCTCATGCGGTAGCCAGTGGCAAGTTCACCATAGAGCAGGATCTTAGGGAGGCGGTGGTCCTTCATCCTTGAGACGTGCCCTGCCCATCGCAGTTGCGTTCTCAGCAACATGGCCTCAATGCTTGTGACAGCTGCTTGCTCTAGAACAGATGTATTGATCACATAATCTGACCAGTGGATGTTTAAGATTGAACGGAGGTAGCGTTGATGGAAGTGTTCGAGGAGTCGCAGATGGTGGTGGTAGATGACCCATGTTTCGGAACCATATAAGAGAGTAGACAACACTATGGCTTTGTAAACACTGATCTTGGTGCTTTTCTTCAAGTGTTTATTACGCCATACTCTTTTGTGGAGTTTTCCAAAAGCACTGTATGCCTTTGCTAACCTGTTGTCTATCTCTCCGTCAATCTTACCATCCGAGGAGATGAGGCTACCTAGGTAATTAAACTGTTGGACTGATTTGAGCTCTGATTGGCCAATGGTGATGTGGGGATGATGGGGGACTTCCTGCGGTGCAGGCTGATGGAGGACCTCTGTCTTCTTTAAGCTGACTTCCAGCCCAAAGAGCTCAGCAGCATCTGCAAAGCAGGATGTTAAACGCTGCAAGGCTGCTTCTGTGTGGGCAACAAGGGTGGCGTCATCAGCATAAAGCAGCTCTCGGACAAAATGGTTTAAGGTCTTGGTGTGGGCCTTCAGTCACCTTAGGTTGAATAGACTTCCATCAGTACGGTATCGAATGTAGATACTGTCCTGATCATCGAGATCTGCTGTGGCCCTTTGGAGCATCATGCTAAAGAAGACGGTGAATAGAGTAGGAGCGAGAACGCAGCCTTGTTTCACACCATTCTTAATTAAAAAGGGCTCAGAAAGTGTGTTGTCATATCTGACTTGGCCGTGCTGATCCTCATGAAGTGAGATGATAATTTTAAGGAACTTGGGGGGACAACCTAAATGTTCCAAAATCTGCCACAGACCTTTTCTGCTCACAGTCTCAAAAACCTTGGTGAGGTCGACAAAGGTTACATAGAGACCTTTGTTCTGTTCCCTACACTTCTCTTGCAGTTGTCTGAGGACAAATACCATGTCTGTGGTACTCCTGCTGGCTCTGAAACCATACTGACTTTCAGGTAGAATTCCTTCTGCTATAGTGGGTATTATTAGTCTGTTCAAGAGTATTCTTGCCAGGATTTTGCCAGCAATGGAGAGCAGAGTAATACCACAGTAGTTTGAGCAATCTGATTTAATACCTTTTTTCTTATACAAGGTGATGATGACTGCATCACAAAGGTCTGATGGTAGTTCACTGAGCTCCCAGCAGCGCACCACAAACTCATGAAATTTGGTGTGGAGTGCAAGGCCCCCATGTTTCCAAACTTCAGGTGGAATTCCATCAACCCCAGCTGCCTTGCCGATTTTCACCTGCTGTATGGCCTTGAGGGTTTCTTCCAAAGTGGGGGCAGTATCCAATTCATACTTTACTGGTTGTTGTGTGATGGACTGAATTGCTGAGTCTTGGACTACACGGTTGGTACTGAAGAGAGTCTGAAAGTGTTCAGACCATCGATTCAGAATGGAGGTTTTATCTGTTAGAAGGGTTTGACCATTAGCGCTGAGTAGAGGACTTTGTACCTGGTATGTAGGCCCATATGCTGTTTTCAAGGCCTCATAGAAACCTTTGTGATCACCTGTATCTGCGCATAATTGAGTTTTTTCAGCAAGATCGATCTACCACTTGTTCTGGATGTCACGGAGTTTCTGTTGAAAAAAAAAACAAAAAAACTGCACATAATCAACTAATATAATCAACTAACCTGCCTAAGTTTGTGAGACCCACTATGGGAAACTTCTTACCCAGTGTGCTGCCTGATGCTGTAAATATTAACAGCTACATGGGCTGACCTGCCATCCATGTTTGTTTGAAAAAATTACAAGTACAGAAACTAGAGGTAAAAACTCTTCTTGATGACCTCCTTTATGAGCCCTGCCTTTTATGATGCCCTGAGTTCAACCTGAGCCTTTACTTTAGAGCTTGTCCCATAAGGTACAGATTTGTCAGAGGAAAAAATAGCCTGCAGCTGTTGAAGCAATAGCAACTGTTGTAGATACAACCAAGGGAATATTCAGGTAACATTATCACATCACACACCTCATAGAATGACCCAAACATTGTTTCAGGCAAATATGAACTGGCACAGGCGAGTCAGTCTTCTCTGAGCTACTGGCACACATTAGGGTGACACAAAGCACTGGCCCTGAACTGAGAAGAGCACCTGGCTTTGAGCAGTGCCTGCTCCTTCTCTTGAGCATGTCAGTGCATAGTCCTTGGCCTTGGACACAGAGCTCCAACCCCCACACTCTCTGTAGGTCCTGAACCTCTTGGAAACATCTTTCTTCCAGGAACAACCAGGCTCTACATATTTTCAAATGTCTCGCTTCCAGTCAAGGATTGAAATGTGTAAATGTTAGTGTGCTGGAGGATTTGATCTGTGCTGGGGAGATGTTTAACGTATAGAGCTTGCCTACAGAGAGAGGGAAGGTCAGAATGACTTGTGAGATGTTTTACCTGGGAAAAGGAGACTGTGGAGGTTAGAGGCTTCCCCCATTGATCCTTCTGTGTTCACAATAAGAGAGTTGCTAGATAACTGTAAAGCCCACACTTACCCCTCTCCATGATCACAGCTGTGACACTTTTGAGGAAATCAGCTCCCTTG
>NW_016690288.1:2587253-2593357 GCF_001604755.1 Lepidothrix coronata
CATGAACAAAGTGGTGTTTCTTGGCCCCCCCCCCGAGTCCAAAGTAAAGGGAGAGGGGAAAAAACCTGCTGGTGGGAGAGCTGTTGCAGTCTGGTCAAAAGTGGTGATTGCAGTCCAGTTGAGGGTGGTGAGCTGCAGTCTGGTTGAGAGCAATGAGCTGCAGTCTTCCTCTGGATCCCACGAGTGGTAAAAAGGTTCCGAAACTCCAAGTTTATATATTCTCCAGTTCAGGCAGGAATGCTCAGTACTTCCCTCAGAGCGGGGAATTCCATAAAAGGGTGTGAGGACAGGAACATCTTCCTACCTCGCAGGCCTCTACTGACAACAGTTTCTGGGAAATGGCATGGAAGGCTATAGAATACACAGTCCTTGGCTACACCCATCCAGTGATGAATTGGTCCCAGCTGTTCTAACTAGGACAGCTGCCTAGTGCTCTGGGTAAGATTTGGTTAGAACAAAGGGTAGACAGCCCAGCAACATCAGCTAAGAAGGAAGATGTTAAAACTATCTGAAAATTGATACAATAAATCCCCTAGGAAACAGTTATTGAACTATATGAGGCCTCAGGCTATGCTTTTATATGTCTATAATTCCCTTATCTTCCAAATCAATGGAAAGCAGCGTGGGATTTCTAAAATCTAACAATCCTGCAGAAACTATTTTCCATGAGACACAATTGCATCATTTTGTCATCAGGCAGAAATACAACACCATGTGTGATTAATATTGGGCAAATATGCAAAGTTTTCTTGTGCTTTCAAGAATATATTATTCCTTTTATTTTGATGTATCAAAGAAAAACATTTTAAAAGCTCAGGGAATTTACTGACTACTAAAGAACTTTCACCCATGCCGATACTTAAGACAGGGTCGTAGTTATATCATTTGCAATGGCACAGCCCCTTTACAATTTTCCATTCTCCCTTAATCATGACATAGTTAACAAGAGCAAAGTAAAAGTTAGAGTATCAGGTATTTGCAAAGTTTCCTCTATAGTCTTTCATTTCTATTCAGGCTGAAATTTGATGTGTTCTGAATAATGGAAACAATGTTCAAAGCGAACTTCCCCCCAGTATTATGCTTCCTTAATGTTCCTTTACTTGTGATATTGTGATTTTTATATTCCATATAAAGGTCTCCTTTAGGTTGAAAAAAAAGAAAATATGTTTTAACATTTAAAGCAAGGGTAAATAATACTGTACTGCTGGGCAGTTTTCAAAGCCACATTAAAAGAGGATCATAGCAAAAAGAGGCATCCAGTACAAAAACACTACAGGCTCCTTCTCTGTGTTCTGTGATTTTGTTAAGATACTCTTTTAATCCAGCCATTTATAGCAACTCTCTCAGTAAGGGGAAATCAGGCTTTATTATAACATATATTAAATGTCATTGCATTCTCCAACTGACAGATAAGATCTGGTGAATCCTGACCCTTACATCAGTTCCCCAGAAGACTGTTATGAAAGTGTTAAGAATACTGGGAAAACCATAAGAAAAATGTCTATTTCCCTGATGGATCCCAGTTGCCACAGGATGTCTGTCTATGGCTCACATGGGGCAGAGGGATATGGGTTTGCAGGAATTCCTGTCAAAATTCAGTGTAGAACATCACAGGCTAGAATTCAGTGTTGCTCACCCTTCAATGCCTGTGAAACTTTCCTCATGCAAGTAAGCCCTGTGGATGCATTTAGATGCCTCTGCCTCCAGATGTGCATCTTCTGATCATCTCCAGTATTAGGTCCATCATGACAATCACATTGTGCAGGAATCTCTCTAACCATCCACCATCCAAAAGAGAACTTACAAACAAAAGAGTTTCCTCTAGGGACAAAACCACAAGAAGATTTTCCCTGACATTCCAGTGTCCTCCTAGGGAGAACACTTGGAGGAATCCAGCTCCATTTTCATACTACCCCACTCAAGGGCTCTCAAGGGCGATACAAGCCACACCTCTGAAGCAGTGCTCAAGCAAAGGCTTTCCTCAAAACACCATAGTAGGCACAAAACAAATCTTGGGACATCCCTGCTGCAAGGGCTCCAAAATAATGACATGAGGAGATAACAGAGAAGAGCCTCAATCTAAGCTGCTGATCACCTGTTGAAGCTTATCTGACTCACCACCTGTCCTTTCTCCCTTCCTTTTGGGTCAAGGCCTTTTATGGGTCAGGTAAGACCACAGTGAGATGCAATTACTGCTGTGTCTTTGCAGCCTCCCTGGAGCACAAGGGTGAGGGCCATTCAGGGCTGCACCCCCAAAGTGCTGCTTTCTGGTGCTCCAGCTTCATCACCTCTTGGACCACAGAGCCCAGGAAAAGTTGTCTGAAGCCCAGAAGCTGAGGAACTGTAGTATTGTATCCATCAAAGGGCTGAGAAAGAGTCTTGCACAAACCATGAGATTTAGCAGGTCTGGAGAAGCTCTGTTAAATTTACTTCAATTCTCTTGATTTCATCTCCTCTGGGAATGGCTAAATACAGTTTTCCATGCTCTTGTATCATTGGCAATAGTTATCAAGGAAAGACAAAAAAGGATGAAAAATCAGATGTCTCACTTACCTTATCTAAATTTGCCATAAAACACTAAACAAATTAATTTAAAATTATAAATAAATAAGGATAATTCAACTTCCTTGAAAACCATCATCCCATTCTTCAGACAGTCTGTCAGCATCAGCTGGTCTCTAGATAACAGAGCCTGGAAGCTTCTAAGTCATCTAAATGCAGAATTTATTCCACTGGCTTCCCCATGCATGCATGTGTACACATGTTTAATACATGTATTAAATTTCAAATACATTGCTTTTAACTAATCACCTCAAGTGGCATTTGTGCAATCTAGATATTTTCTTTGTTCCTTCAACACTCTTTCAATTACACTGAAAATTTCAGAGAAATAAAATTATAGCATACTGAATATTAGAAGGTAGGGAGGGAAAAGAGCAAGAAACTAAGCTTCAAAGGGAATTCTACACTTTGATTTCAGTTTGCATCTTCCAAATGTTCACATTTTGCTACACAGATGTCAAACCAGGGCAGGTAATAAAGCAGGTTCCTTTAAGATTTTTAAAAAAATGCATTTTAAATGATCAAATTAAACCATATTCCAAGCACGGCAGAAGCAAATGACGTATTATTAGCTCTTCCCTAAACCTCATTGAACCACCTCTTTCCATCATAGCAAGAGCCTGTCAACTATGCAAGCCCTTGCCAAAAATAAAGAAAGAATGGCAGCATTTCCGTCTGCTGATGAGTCCTTTCTAAGGGAAGACAAAACACTGATTTTATTTAACTCTGTTCCAGTTATGGACTGGCCATATAAACAGTCATCATGACACACAGCCAGGTTTATCCATGTGCCCAGCAAGCCAGGCCAGGCATAATAAAGAGATTACACACTCTGTTTGGAATACAGGCAACTTGGAATAGCTTTTATTGAAGCTTAAGCATGGGAAATATTGGGTAGTAGATTTAGGTATCACACAATCAGAAATATGTTTGGCTCAAAAACACAACACATGGCACTCTCAGTGAATGAGGGTGAGTATTATTACAGCACAACAGGCCTGCCTTTCTCTCCCTGGCAAAAGGAAAGCTTGGAATAGCACAGAGCACATGGCATTTTAAAGTTAGGGGAGAGACACTGACAAGAGTAGGAAGGAAAAAAAAGTATTAAAAAGAGTTCTGTAAAATATCTGTGCCCTCGAGAGACAGCTCCTCATTAAGCACCCCCAGTCCCTGTACTAGAGACCTTGGAAGGGAAAAGACTCCTAACATGAAGAAATGGGACAGAAGGGACAACAGTAGGGCTCTGCTCAGTTTCTGGGTTTCTCCTGCTCTCACTGGCATTAACATCTCTACCTGGGGAGCCCACTCTGGGCAAAGAGGTTGTGGATGTGCTGAGGGCACATGCAACCCCACCAATCAGTACTGCTTCCTCCTTTCCCTCTGCTACTCCATTTGTGCCCAGCTGTTGGATTTTTGTTGGTAAATACTTTGGGCTGGACTATCAACCTACCCTGAGGTTGCACAGGTGACACACGATGTGGCCCTGATTCACAGGTACAATTCCAAGGCACAACCTGCATAACAACTAAGGAAACACAACTCACATTTGCTATCTCAGGCTTTCACTTTTCAATGCTCAGCCATCTCAGATGGTTACAATTTACACTAATTTGACCATTTTCTTGCATAGAAGTGTTCCTGCTTGTTCAGAAAATACTTTCAAGTGCACCTAAGATGTTACAGCTCCTGTGTCAGAAAATGTCAGTTTAAGAAAAGTCCTGCAAAATAAAGGGTTTGGGTTTTTCTGACCAAGGTCAGCAAGAGCTCAGACCTTTATTTGACATGATGGTAATTGGTGCCATGGATGCAGTAACCAACACAGGTAGGAGGCTCTTGACCACTAAAGGAAAAAAAAACAGATTTCTGCTTGATGTGATGCTGACTGAATTTACTTTAGAGGAACCTCATGTGGCACAGGAGGAAGAGGTGCCTAGAAATCAGGGGCCAACCAAATGGACAAAAAAGGCTGATATACAGACAACTACCGTTCCCATTGCACAGAACATTCCTAACTTTTACTGCTTGTACTTTCCTCAGTAACGTGTCAGTCTGTTCATTCTTTTTATTTACAACCCTCTGCCCCATGTCTGTGTATTAAGGTATGCAACAGCAACCTTCTTACAGTCAGCAGTTGAACTGCAACTTTATTCTGAATAAATCCATAACAAGATAGGTGAAGTGTCTACACAAAGTCAATCTAGGCAATAAGTATTCCATAAGGCAACAGGATCGGACTTTAAGAAAGATGCAGCTAAAGCACAACAAAGGTCAGTGAGAGCCACACAGTGATTAAGTTTCCTTAACCCAATCAGAAGGTGTTCAGCTTGAACTATGGACTATGACCCCTCAAGGAATCTGATGCCTTTTTGTCTTTGATGGTTTAAGGAAGAACAGTGTTTTCGTAGGTTAAGCTGACAGGCAGGATGAGGCTTACAGCAAGGCTTGGAGCTTGTGACTATCCTTTCTCCTAACACACATGCCTACAGACCCATCAAGATGGCAAGTGATAGCAACATGCCTCTGTCATAGGTTTACTTGTTCTAAAAAACCTGCATCATTGTGTGTAATGGTTTGGTCTAGGCCTCTTCCTGGCAACCAGGTCGAAACTAAGGAAGTACCATATCCCAGTATTCCATTCTATTTCTTTATGTAAGCAGAAGTATTAATACAAGGGGACAAGTAGGTTGAGCCCTTCTTCTCTTCCGGCGTACTTGGAGAGGGCTCTGTGGGGCAATGGACAGCGCTTTGGACTTCTGGCTGCCGTGGACTACTCTCGAAAGGCTAAGGCTGAGGCAGAAACTCAAACTGAAACGCTGTGAAAGAGGGATGTTGATCGAGGGAGGGAGAGGGTGGTTCTTTTGGCTGGGTGATTGACAGGCACAAAATAATTGACTAGCAGGCCTGCATTCCAGACTGATGGCTGTCAGAAGACTGGGAGGGTGGAGATGAGGTTTTTTTCTCCTCTTCTCGGAAACGGCAGTCACTTCACTTTTGCCCTGACTCAGGGAAGGGGTGTGTGGAGGGATTTCTTCCGTGGTTCGTTTTGGTTTTGGCCATCTGGCTGCTTCTGGACCCGGTTCACCTCCATTCCCCTGCGCCCTGTTCTCCCCCCAGACTGGACTAGCTCAGATTTCATCAGAGAGGCTTGGCCCTTCTGGGAAGGAACCTTTGGGGGAGTCCCGGCCACAGGCAGCCGCTGACAGTGTGAGTCTGTGGGAAAGAATTTGGGGTTTTTTTTCCCCTTCTCCCCTTCCCTTCTCGGTGGGGGGGAATCTCCATCGCGGCCCACAGCGCCCCCTGCTGGTCAACACCGAGCACTGCATGGACCCGACAGCGCCCCCNCCCCCTGCTGGTCAACACCGAGCACTGCATGGACCCGACAGCGCCCCCTGCTGGTCAACACCGAGCACTGCACGGACCCGACAGCGCCCCCTGCTGGCCAACACTGAGGACTGCAGTGCTCCCACAGCGCCCCCTGCTGGCCAACACTGAGCACTGCGGTGCTCCCACAGCGCCCCCTGCTGGCCAACACTGAGCACTGC
>NW_016690288.1:2596872-2633483 GCF_001604755.1 Lepidothrix coronata
CCTGGGCAGGGGCAGAGGAGGGGCAGGGACTGAGCTCTGCTCTGGGGGGACCAGGGACAGCAGCCAGGGAATGGCTGGAGCTGTGTCAGGGCAGGCTCAGGTTGGATCTCAGCCAAAGGTTCTTCCCCCAGAGGCTGGTTGGGCACTGCCCAGGCTCCCCAGGGCAGTGGGCACAGCCCCAAGGCTGCCAGAGCTCAGGGAGGGTTTGGCTGATCCTCTGGGGCACAGGGGGTGACTCCTGGGGCTGGGCCTGTGCAGGGCTGAGGGTCGGACTCGATGTGGGTCCCTTCCAACACAGCATATTCTGTGACTCTGTGATGAGTTTGTGCAGGGGGGCAGGCAGCCTCACCCAAACAGGATGAAAGCATTGCTGCCAGTTCATGGGGAGACTACACTTCACATACCACAGGTCCCATCCAACTTCAGTTTACACTGCCTGTATTTAGTAGGAGATGCAGTACAACTACTCCAACACATAGCAGACTACTCGGATACGTAAATACTAATAACAAATTCCGGCAGCAATCTTATCAATCTCCTGTCACTGCTCTGCCAAATAGCCTCCTGCAACTACTTCCCATGCTGCTGCCTGGTGGTCACACGTGTCTGGGCTGCTCCTGTCTCTGCTCTCAGCAGGGTTTGTATGGGCTCATGTCTCAGCCCCAGCAGAGCAGCATTTTGTTTCTTCTACAGCCCTTGCATTGTGGGCACACAGCAGACGCTTCCAGTAACCCACATGAGCCATTTCAAGCCCAGGAAGGCTGCTGCCCCAGCAGCTGAGTGCAGTGTTCTGTAGTGTCTCTGCAACAAACAGGATTACAACGAAATTGCATTTGCTTTTCCTTGCAGGTTTATGAACAGGCCTGTGACCACAACTTAATTTAAAACATCCACAAACTAAAGCCCCTTGCCTGGTGACTCCTGCTGTTCCCTTGAGAGCTGTGGCCTAAGGAAACAAATGCACTGACAAACTCCTCCTCCTCCTTGCCCCAGTGCCACTCTCTTAAATCAGTGAAGTGCTGCCACTGGCTTAAATGGTGACAGACTCAGTGCCAAAGAAGGAATTTCTCTCGAAACCATACTGTTTAAGGATGGCTGGCACGATGCAACGTAAGCTGACAAAAAGAAACAGACATTTTGTTTAATTTATGTATGTATGTATATATACAGTTCTCACACAGATCCTGAAAATGAGTACCCTCCTCCCAGATCAGTTTAAGTTAGATGTTAGATTCTAATTTACAGAGATCATCTCTGTTCAGGACAGTATTTGAACTCATAGCTCTACACTTCAGCAAAAGTCCCTGATGACTTTGAAAATAAAAAAAAATCAAATCAAATTTAAAGTTCATCTTTAGCCAGCAAAAATAAAATGCTGAAGCCTCCTCTCCAAAAAAGCAAAGGAAGGAAACACGAACAAAGAATGAAAATGAGTCAGTATCATCCATCTGGACTTTTCATTTTCCTATGAAGGTCACCAGAGAGCACAATGCTTCCTGCAGACCAGGAAGAGAACTGGTCTCTGCAGGTTCTGCAGTTCCCAGGAACGTCTCTCATCGACTTCAGCCTCACCAGAGCAGGAGCAGTGCTGTGACACACAAATTCACTCACTGCTAAACTGTGCCAACAAATTGCTCATTTCTGACAGATGTTTCTGTTTAAAGCCACAAGGAACTGTATGGATCATTCCACCTCAGCAGTCTCAAAAGCCACCCCAGCAACTCCAAGAGTGAGAAATTTATAAGGAACAAATGAAAACCCTAATTAGATCAACAGACAAAATTTGGATCAAGATTAGAGGATCTGACATGACAATGGGATTAGACTATTTACAAGACATAACAAGGTTTGGTTATTTATCATTTCACAACCAGTTTCACAGTACAAGGGGGAAGCAGTGGCAAATCAGCATGACAAATGCAGATATGAGAATATCCTTGTTTCAGTTTAGTGTGTGCTCCCTATTGATGCCAAGCTCTATGAAACCACAGTCAAGAAAAAACACTGCAATCACAGAAGGAAGTAAGAACTGGAGGCATAGCAATGGAAATAAAAATAAGAAAAGCCTTACAGCCAGATACAGGTAGTTGCATGTGTACAAAAAGGTTAAAAGTAAATGAGTAATTGCAAACAACACAGTTGGAGCTATCCACATTGGAAAGTTAATGCAAACAAACACTTGAAAGACTTTGCAATGACATTGTCCTTTTTGTCTTCTACACCTCTATTCCAACCAAGTTCCAACATACTTAGAAATGTAATACTGTATGTTCCAACATACTTAGAAAATGAGGCTGAAAACCAAAAAGTCCCCTTGTCGCTTGCCTCCCTTGAGAGGTTGCCTGTGGGACTGAACAGGGTGTAAGAGTGGTGGCCAAGTCAAAGGAATCTCAAGCTTATGTCAAACTAGAAGACAGCAGTGAAAGCAGAGCTCAACAACACACACCATGGTTGCATGAACTAAGTTCCTAGCCTTCACCAAGGGATGCTTTGCTCCAACTACTGACAAGTCACAAAAGGTGTAGGTGGTATTTAGGTCAACAAGAAACTGAGCCTGGCCCTCAGCAGTCCTGCTGTCCTATTTCTGATCAGATACTCCATACACCTTCACCTTCTCCTCCCACATCTGAGAAGCCAGGCTTGGAAACATTGAGCAATGCTCCTCCAGTGGCAGGAGTTTTTATGCATCACTTTCCTGCTTACTGCCTCTTGTATCACAAAGCCACCTGAGCCTGCCTGAAGGAAGCTCATTTTCCCCAAACATTCTGTCCCTGCTCATCTGGGGAGCAGACACAGACAGTGCACTGCAGGCTTCACACAAGCAATGCAATCTGGTCCCATTCCAGATTATTAAAGCCTAAGGCTTATTTCTACTCCTGGCATCAGCCATGATGACCTGGTCACATACAACAACACGGTTCTAAAGAAAGGAAATTAAGTGAGAACGCTACAGAAGAACTGTACAGGTGGAGCTATACCTCTGCAGCACCAACAGGGAAGAAAAAGCAAAAAAACACCTCACCTGTGGCTTCTCAGTGTGCCTACTAGGTGTCTTTTGCTTTCTATTTTAATTGCAAACTGAAGTTCAGAGCACCTTTTTGATCTAAATTCAGACCGCACCTAGTACAGTGCAAGTCTCAGGTCACGTCCAGAGGGTCTACTTACCCACAGTCAGTCAGAATTCACCAGCAGCACAAGGTACCATTTCCACACTGCACCACCAATCCCAGCAGCGAAGCAGTGCTTTCCAAAGCCTGTACAAGCCACCCTGGACAAGACAGAATCACACCATACTTGTCATTTTATGACTCAAGAAGCTTAAGAGATTACAAGCGTTTTTACAGTTTATCACTAACCAAACTGCAACACCAAGCAAAGCAATTAAGTAATGATATCACATAAAATATAAACATTTCTGGGACCTTGTACTACATGGAAGTGCCTGTAATAGGAAGAAAATACATTCACAGCAGAAGAAACTGCAATGTTAACCAACAGGGTTTAAAAGCTTCTTTCAGGGCGATACAACATCAGCTGATGTCGGCCAATGAGGGGGTTGCTCCATCCCAAGGTGTAGCTGTCTAACAGGGTGGCCATTTACATTTTAGCAGAGCAGCCAGGAATGGAAGGTTTGGGCTGGAGCTAATACAAGTGGAACAGCAATGAAAGAGAGACAAAAGGTGGAGTTTTCCCCTCAAACTTCTTCATCATACCCTAAACTTTATTTGTAACTAGTAGTGTATCTAAAGGAACTTATGTTAACATCCCGTGTCAGTGTTGATCAGTGCTGACAGCACTAAAAGGACAGGTTGCAACAGCAATAAGAACACTTCCATACATGTTTCAAAAATAATTGCTCTTAGTCAAATTAAGTATGGCTTTTTGATACAATCAGCTTTTTACCTGGAGCTCTAGTGGTCCTGATATGACAGGAATCTAGATATACATCAGTTATGGTTTAAGTCCTGCATTTAAGAAATAGATGAAAAAAAAAAAATCCTTCTCTCAAGCTCATCTTCTCATAAATCTTATTAATAAGAGATATTCTGAGATAATACCAACAAGGCACCAGCATCTCTCCTTTCCTCCGTGACTTTTGATATGGTAAATCATCATGTCTAGCACCTATAAATACCATTGCAATGTTTCTGTTGCTCTTCACTAAATATTGCCTTTTCTTTTTTTTTTCTTTTTTTTTCCTAGAAGTAAGTACACACATAAATGAAATGGACAGAAGAGGGAAACTATGAGAGAGGAGCAGTGTTTAAACAATAAGACTTATTTTAAAAATACATGCTTTCCAAGCCCATGGCAACAGCAACATTTCAACGGTACAACAGAAAAAATGAGGGGTTCTGTGAGGAGCCTAGTGGAAAACCAGAGTTTCCTGTGGGGTAAGGCCCACTTTTCCTTGTCAGTGGATTAGCATGAGGCTTTTTTTCTTCCTGCCCAGTTGTACGAACCTGATAGTTTTAAGCCCTTTCCTGTCCCGTTACATTTGGTGGAAACTGTCCCATGTGGGTCAAAATTGCCAGTGGGTAGGAAGAGCAGACAGACAGCTGGCATTGGCACAGCATCCTCATCTCCTCAGGAGAGCCAGCAAAAAACCCTACCCCCGGGACTGAGCCAAGGATGGCCAGGGTGGCATTTTTCAGACACGTGGGCCATAGTTCTGTACGGAAGGAGTAGGCTGTGCTCTCAGGTGTTACACACAGGTGGTGCTGAGCCCAGGACCCACAGAAACCACCACTGACACAGGCTCCTAACCAGGTCTTCTCCAGTTCAGAATTCCACTTTCAGAGACCCTCAGTGTTGGAAGTCTACAAACCCACCTCACAACTACTGTAGGAGGGGTAAGAGAGACCATTGGTATCTGTAAAACATTCTTCCCACTCAAGTATAAGCAGATAAGCAGCTACAGTGGCAAACAACATTAAACTACACTACTGTGTGCAGCTAATAAAAACTTCTACTGAGCTAAAACATGTCAATTACATCCCAACACCAAAGCTATGAATTTTAATTTCTTGCAACTGCTGAGAAGACTAAGACAAGTGCCTTGCCCCACTGCAGTTCCAGGGCTGCAGGTCCTTGTCTCTCTGTACCTGCCCTCTGCGCTGGGAGAAATACCACCCATTGACAGCTTAGCTACTTCTGATGTACAGCACACAAATATCTTCATCATCAAAAAATAAAGAAGTCTTTTTATAATCATTGTAACTCATGAGAGCAAAACCTGCAAAGAAAGGCTTCTCCAGTTTAGAGCTTAAATGGGAAAATTTCAGCAGCCACATATGTACCCAGTATGGTTTCATTTCCCCCAGAGATGTACTTCTGATCCTAGGTAGACAAAGCAGCTCATTTGTCCTAATTCCAAACCAGTGCATGCTAGTCTCCTTCAATCTCAATTAGCCAGTAGGAAATTTATTTAGAAAGCTGACAGGAACTATTTGGGGGATTAATGATCACTGATTTATGAATATTGAGCAGCATTTCAATAATCCAAGCAGAGTGATCACTTGTAGCTGAAGCCAGTTCTCCCAACCATTATAGTCTGTAGCAATCACTCAAAGGCAGTTAAATGATTCTGATTTATGACCTTAACCTACAGGGCCCAGTACATTTGCTCTACCAGTGTGTAAATTCTAAAAACGCAATTCCCTGCACCTCTAGAGAGCCAATTTAAGTCAACATTATGCATGAGCTGAGTATGCTTGAATTCTCAGATCTCTTATTTCACTCATTAAATTTGCACTGAACATCTTGCAATTAAAATTTCATATAGATTTTTTCTTATGATTGACATTTGGCCTTGGCAAAATGAGTTTAAATTTTGTTTCTCTGAAGATTTAGAAGGAGATAGATTGATCTAGACATTGTTTTCTGCAAGATGATGATGATGGAGCGCTAATGCTTTTATTAGCATTTTGAAAGGCCTCCCTTTTTGCTGGAAGACTGTCTATCACTGGTAAGTGAGAGCAATTCAGTAACCGCAGCCAAAGCTACAGCTAACACAGCAGCATCAAACGTGTTGCTGCAGTCCATGTGACCCTTTACCGTTTTCAGGCCAACATCTTTAACTGGGGTGGAACAAATTGGGCCTTCCAGTATAAACCAAAATGCGCTCATCTGAAATGAATAAACAGCAGTTCTAATATATGATTTTGAAAATAAGCCCAGGACAACTGGAAAAAGCAGAGAAGTATTAAAGCGATTTCAAGTCCTGATCTGAAATTAACTACTTCAGGTTGATTCAGCACTAGATTTGTGGTGCTAAAATCAGACAACTCATTTTATCTCATGTTCTGTCCCTCAGGCAAGGAGTTCATAGGAAGAATAGTTGTACCCTTTAGCAATCCCATGAAAACCTTCTGCAGAAGACAGACCCCACATCGAGGAGTTCACAGAGTAGGGACAAATACCATGGCTGAGGGGAGAAGAATCACTTATGCCTCAATACACCGATGGCTTAAGAGGACTGCAGTGTTAGGAGCCCACGGACAGACTGTACTACAGAGGACAGCTCAAGGAAATACAAGGTCTTTTTGCAGAAATGCAGCTCCTACCACAATGACACATTGACTTCATATAGGACTTGGAGTATTGGGGTCATGCCAATAATCAGTAACCAAGCACATGCTGCAGCAGACATGCAAGTATCCATTTTGTACCCTGAGAAGCAAATCAAGAGGAAATGTTTTAAAAACCTAAGGAGTTGACTAAAGGAAGCATCTCCTGGGTTGGAGAAACATGAATACACGCTCACAATATCCATTAAGATCTACTATCCAATGGAAACTGCACCGGAGATAACATTTTAACCACTCTTTCCCAACCTGCTGGCCAAAAGATTATTCACATGTCTGTGTAGGTCGTCAAATGCACAGAGCTGAAGCAGACCTCGAGCTTATATGCTGAACATGTAAGCGGTAAGAGAAGGCACCCTCTTTCTCACGTCACAGGAACACTCCAGACACTGTAGACCGGCAAGGAAGAATGCTTAAAGAACACACATCTACCACTTCCAGTTTAACCACTCTTCATTCCATCCAGCTGAGCACAGTATTTGCCCATCAGCAAATTATAAGCAAAGGAAATAAGCAAAAATTTGTCTCGCTATGGGAAGAGATCAATAGGGTACCTAAATTCCATTACGTAGCTAAAGGAAAAATCCAGTGTACTAGCCCTGGAGAATATCAATCTTGCAGCAGTGCCCAAGGCATATTTTACTGCAGAATAGTAAAGTCTTTACAGGCACAGCATAATTACACTAACATACCGATATTTTAATATCATCTCTCTGAAATGAAATTTTGTTTCCATGGTCAGTCAATAATTCTGTCTCATCTCAGTGATGAATTGAGCTTAGTGAATAATTTGTTATGAATAATTTATTCACTGCATTTCACCTTTCATCTCTCTTTGAACATTTTGTGAAATTCTGCAGGTATACATTGCACAAAACTATTCACAAATAACTCATGCTTGCAGACCGTGTGTTGACAGTTCACTGAAAATATGAAAACTGATTTGCCACTTGATTACCATTTACGAGGTGTGGTACCTGCTGCATCACTGGCTAGGCTCTGTTCAACCAAGCTGCGTTCCCAGTTGTTCAAAGAACTGCAATTCAAGTTCAATCTCAGATATTTAAGCTTGGAATGTACATTATGTACAATTTCTCCCATTTTTCAGGAGTCCTTCAACTGGACTGACAATCATATAATGAAGCCATGACCCAATGGAAGCCAATTCAGAATAATTCACCTATTTTAGAATTAGGTACACAAGTGTCTGGAAACAGTCAATGGCATAAGAGGAGGAGAAGCACCAGGAGGAAAGGCAGGCCCAGAGCTGGGAATGGAGCATTCGGGATCTCAGGGCACTCAGGTGTCGAGTGCCTCTGACTCTTCAGTACTATACAAACTGAGAACACTCACACCATCTGAATTAAGCTACAGCTTGAGCCTGTTCTGTCGTCTGAACTGCTATGGAGTCACCAGCTGTGAACAGCCACTCCAGGAGTGTGAGAAAGCTAGTGGGCAGGTACACGGCCCCAGAGCCCCTGGATTAGCAACAGTAGTGCTGTAAACAGTTCACAAATGCCCTTCAGTAGTGACAGGTGACACATGGCACCCTCACAAGGGACACAGAACTGATGGATGCAGCACACCCTGGGCTAATACACCAAAACTGGGCCGAGGGGGGGACTTGTTATGATTTGGTGGGGGGAAGGCTTTTTTAATTTATTTTCTATGATTCTACCACTTCTACTTGCTACTGCATGGCTTTAGACATTCCATAGCTAATGTAATTTGGCCAACAAAATAGCACTGCATGAAGCCAAACTAAAAATCCAGACTATGGATAAACAAATTCAGTAAATGTATAACCTGCTCTCCGAAGTATGGTTATAGAGAACCCACAATTCATTTTATATTGTTGTAAGTTGCTCTAGAAATATCAGATAACTTCACTAAACAATTAATGGTTATTTAAATTATGGAAATTGAAGTCCTCAGAATGATGAATCTCTATTTCATATCTGTATTATAACAACAGTGAGATTTACAGAACTGTAAAGAATAATTCTTTAGCTTCACACACTTGTGTAATTATCTTAAAAATTGAAATGTCATCAATGATACAATATGGTCATAATAATTAACCACCAAATTAAAATCTAGAAATCAAAAGTAATTCACGTTCATAAAAAACTGTCCTTTGCAGCTGGATTTCAGTAGTCCATGAACCTAAGCAATACTGAAAATGGAAGAAATAAAGAGATGCTGAACACTTTTTATGGGAATATGCAATGTAAAGCAAAAACGAAGTACAGGTTAGAACACTCCGTGCTGATTAGTGTTCAGTTTAATCGCTGCTGACATGTCACGCCTTATTTTGCTATGTTAGAACTAAGTCAGCTTTTGGAAAGAAGAAGATGAGGAAACATTGGGAACACAAGGGTTCCTGCAGTACTGGAAAAGTCTTTGCCTATTCTGAACACATACAATTAAAACCACACAGCATTTAAAAAAAGGGGGGGGGGGGAAGAAAGTTTGAAAAGTTTCAAACATTAAGCTGAAGAAGTCATATTTGTTCTCCCTGATCAGCACTCTGTATTTGGTGAGGAAAAGCAGCAGCATCTCATTGCATGGCAGCAAAGCATTTCTGGATTCAAGGAGCAAAAGTTGCAGCCTATCAGGGAGAAATCAATGCATTTCAAAGGACTATCAAGCTTTTCGACAAAACACTAACAACTTAAAGTTGTCATTCCGCAATCTCAAACTAAAGAACTAGCTGAACAGTCATTAATGCTAGTTTATGTGGATTCAGAGACAATGCTCTGCATCAGGTCAAGACAAATTGTGATAAAAGCAACTGAAAAATATACAGCAGTGTGACTAAGTTCAGGCATTGCAGGGAGCTCCCAGATTTAAGCCAAAGTGCTAGAGAATTATTACTGTCCAAATTTACATAGGCCTTTAAATAAGACTTATCATCATGAATTCTAAACCTTATATTAATGAAAGAACTTCAGTTTAATTGCAGGGTAATATTCTGCACTTGACAAAGGCTCTGTATGTGCGTATTGAATGGGAGTCACCAAGAACCTGTGCAAGGCCACACACTGTTCCTGTAGAGACAAATTGAGGCCCTGGCCTTACAAAGAGCTTGAGGCACCTTTGCTGCAATTCAGCAAGGTAAGCACTTGCTTTCAGCTGGTCCCTATTGAGCACACCCGGGCACATACCTCTAAGCACTTGATGGGTAACACTGATGTCACAGGCTGTTAAACACCTGCAGAGGTAACCTCCTGAAGAAATTACTTTCTAAGCTGGGTTTTGCTAGAGACCTTTCCTGATGGGCCATGCAGGACCTGTGAGGTGTTAGTTTTGACCTCTCAGACATGCAAAACTTTTCAGCCTCTTCTCCTTCAAATCCTGTTATCGTAGGAAGAAGACACGTATTTGGCTTTTAAATATGGTATTTATTTCATGTCAACTTTTTGTTTTAAACAGTCAATCTCATAATTTCTTCACCTCCTCTCCCCATCCTGGAATAATGAAAGTATCCCATTCTCTTTAGTTTTTGAGATTTTATGGCAATTCCTACAGAACTGCATTAATCTTTTAATACACAATATATTACTAGAACTGTCTGCTACAACTACCCAAAGGGAATGATCTTTTGTATCCATCGAATAACAGACTTAAGGAGTCTGAAACTTTAGTGCACATCTCAAAAAACCAAAAGCTTTTGTTTCTTCCATGTGTGCTCATTCACAAGCCATTTGTAGACAAGCAGAGAATAGATCATTAATCTTTGATTATGTTCCACTGATTTGCTCCCTTGTCTTCCCACCACCCAGCCACCAGCCTGAGAGCAAGGAGGTGGCTGCAGGAGAGCAGCCCCAGACACTGGCAGCTGTGCTTTGGGTGCACAATGAGGCACTGCAGGTGATTGCAGACTTCTGTCTTCCAGTTAGACCTGGATATTTCTCAGAACTGTCAGATTACTTTGCTAAGTTTCTGCCTGCTCATTTTTAATCACCACTATGATTTCAATCTTCTCCACCTACTGTGGATAATAAATTAAACAGAGGAGCTATATAATCAGGGCAAAACTTTATTATTAGTTTTTTTTCTGATTTGAAATGCCCAGCACTTGCTATGCTGACTGATGTTCTTTGGTCAGTAAATAATACCACCTGCTGAGCCAAGGATGTGCTTGGAATGAGCACATACTCTTAAGTGATTCAAAAAGACCATTATTTTCCCCTTCATTTCCCTGCTTTTTTTTTCTTAAAACAGAATTTGAACCAGCCTGTCTCATTTCTAAGATGCATGGACCACACATGGATTTGCACAACCACTATTGCACAAGTTAATTAAGACAGGACAGAAGGCACACACAAGCATTAAATGAGCTACATCCACCTTTACGCAGATGGAAATACAAACCTTGCAAGCACATGCTCGCTCCTCTCCACACCCTCTCCCTCTGCTCCTGAACTATCCCAAACTCTCCCTGGAGCGGGAAAGCCCAGAAGAGGAGCACAGTGCTCAATCAGAAGACCTGGTATAAAAGAGGGTAAGTCAGGTGACTATGGCTCTTCTTTTTACCCCACCATTATTTCACAGAACCACAGAGTCACTGAGGTTGGAAGGCATCTCTGGAGATCACCTAGTCCAGTCCCCTTGCTCAAAACCTACAGCAGTTTGCTCAGTACTGTGTCCTGTTGGGTTTGAGTATCTCCAAGGCTGTCCCTTCAGACAACCTGTTCCAGTGTTTGATCACCAGTAAAATAGATTTTTCTTAGGATTAAGAAGCATTTCCTGTGTTTCAGTTTGTGCCCACTGAAGACCCATTTTGTGTACCTTAATCAAACCTCTCTTTTTAAGTGACTTTTCTTTAAATATCCCAGGGGTCATTATCTGTACCAAAGGGGATGAAGTTCTATTAAGATTTATAAATCTACATCACACCAGCCAGCACAGCTCAGTGATCAAACACGTTGTACACCATGAAAAGCTGCAGCCCTGGAGAGTTTCTCTTGCCTCTTGGCAATCTTCAAGAGGCATTTGCTTCAAAGGACTTTGTCTCCTTAGCTGCTTTCAAGTAGTTCAGATCAATGTTGTCCCTTAGTCAGGTCAGGATCATTTATTATTTGCCCTAATGGTCAAAAAGGTGTTTAATTTCATCACCTCTACGTGAGCTGGTGCAAAGCTGTATTACAAATGTCACCTGTTTTCCAGTGCCATTTTAGTAGCAGATTAGTAGTGACAAGAAAACACAGAATTATATTGAAAGTGAGCCTACAGATATTGCTAAACTCTGTCACAAGTTCTCACAAAGAAAAGGTTTGCAATTACTTGATTCTTCTGTCATCACCAGATATAAGCAGCACTGATTTATTAACTCCACAGTTCTTTGCTTACCAGGAAAAGTGAGGAACAGAATTAACAGATTCTCTAAGGACCAGACAAAGCTGTACTGCGAGGTCAGACATACAAATTCAACTGATTATTACATACACTAAGAACCGTCCCCTTAAATTTATCAACTAGAAGAAAATTATCCATACTAGTTTCTTATAATTATATGAAACAAACAAAAAAACTCCCAAAGCACACTATTTGTCTACTTTACAAAAGGGAAGTCCTTAATTTTCTTCATTTTTTTTTCACTATGTAGAATTTACTGTGATTTTATCTGTCCTATTTTTTTTGTTCTTAACATCTAAGGATCACCCATGGCAAAAAAGAAAAGAAAATAATTTTGCATTAACACTTCTATTTTGTTAGGAGAAGCCTCTCACCCTGAAAAGGGTTACAAAAGAAGAAAAGAAATAGATCTGAGACTAGTAATAAATTCATATCCCCAAGTGAGACCAGCAAAATAATTTCTTATAATACATTAAATGTCACTGAGGTTCAGCATGCTCACGAAGGCTATGAACCACATGGATCCAAGGGACAAAAGGAACAAGGCCATGTGTGCACAGACGGCCCCTCAAATATGCTCAACAGGCTTCTCTGCAAGGTCTTATATCTACTCACTCCCTGCCAAGCTTTTCATTATCTCCTCTGCCTTTCCTCTATTAGCTAACTTTTCTACCCTGAAGAAGATTCTAAGGCTGTTCTATTTCTAAATAAAATAGACATTGCACAGTGGTTTAAAACATAGTGCTGACCTAATTGATTTTTCTTTGGGAAAGAAAATGAGAAAGCAACAAATGTACTTCAGCAAAATGTACAAAGAGGAGGCTATATAAATAATAGGTTACATAGTTAAAGCTTTTTCTAAGCTGGACAATTAATTTTTTAACATTGTTTTATTAACTTTTACTTGTGTTAAAACAGAAAAAAATGTAATTCCCATATCCTGCATGAAAAAAATCCAGACTTATAATATGTACAGGTTAATTAACATCTGCATAACTCTGTGCTTTTAAATCCATTTTCATATTTAAACACAGGAGATGAGGACATTGATTATCAAGTCTCTCAATCAAGTTCCTTACACTTGGGATGTAAACAAGACTGAAATCTGCTAGAATTACAGTTCTATTTACCCTGTCACTAATTTCTTTGTAGTCAAGTTCTTTTTAAAAAGCAGGGCATTCCAAAATCTTGATGTAATCAAAAAGTCATTTTGAAACATCCTATTCAATACTGCTTGATGGCACCTGACAACTCTTGCCATGGGGATCTTCTCCAAATCCAGACTGTTCCCGTGCAGGTCGATGACAATCACAAGACCTAGAATGGTTTATCAATGGGCTTTACAGAATGCAAGAAATACAAGATTTGTACCTGATGCCCAAATTTAAGAAGGAAGAGGACAGCATATAGTCCAGTCTAGCAGCAACAGGACTCTTCACACCTGTGGTGCACACAAGCTTGCTTTACTTGTGACACCTTTGAATTTTTAGCATTTTTAGCTTTTTGTAGATTTTAGAAGTAGCTGTGTAGTAAATGTAGGTTGTAATATAATTGTACAATGTCTTACACTTTAGAATAGTAGTTTAACACTCACCAAACCCTATCCCCCATTTCAAATTGAATTTTCTAAATTCTTTAAGATTGTTTAGGCTTCTTTCAAGGCAGGCCTTCATTCTGTTTAACAGCATTTGCACCCCAGGCCTAAACAATAAGATACCATAATAGCCAAAGCAACCTTTATGAGAAATAAATAACCTGGTTTTATTACAAGCAAATGAACTGAGTAGAAAGGCAAAAGGGGGGAGGGGCTTTTATTAACCAAAGAGGGGTTCCTTTTTCTTTTTAATTAAAATAGGCGTGGCGTGGAGCTGTGAGGTGAATGGTTCTGTCTGAACCTGACACCAGGGAATTTTGCAGCCAGGAATAGGGAAAAATACAAAAATTAAAGATGTTACTAAACAAAGACTTTCTCTGCCGTGTAGTAGCCTATTGTGTACAGGGGGACCTGGTCCAGGGGGATACGTCAGAAAATAACCTTTTAAGGTAAAAATGGCATTTAATGAATATGTAACAGTTTCTGTAACCAAAAGAACTACAAAAGGCATGGTTTTCAAACTGGTGGGGTGCTTCCAGACCCTAGTGGCTTGGGCTGCCCAGTGTGCTGCAATAAAACCTCCCGTTACACTTCCTTTGTCTCACAGGTTTTTGCCGTCTTTCTAAATTCAAAACGGGGATTTCCCCCACACCTTCAAGCCCCGGAACCCTGGAGAAGTTTCAAAGACACTTCTGTGAAGAAGAGGAAGATGAGGCCAAAAAGGGTCTTAGGGCCCCGACTCAAATTCTAAAGATGCGTGCCAGGAGGAGGATCCAGGGGGCAGATAGTTCTGGGATTGGATGGATAATACCATAAATTGTGGAACCCCTGGACACAGGGTGCACGCGCCGTTCGTACTCCCTTGCGCCAGAAGGCCTTTCATTAAAGAGCTGCTCCTTATCTCTGTGCCAAATTTGTTTGAGTCTTTTTTGGCTCTTGATCTCAAGGCAACACTTGCCACAGGGAAGAGGCACCCTGTGCCTCAAAATCCTGTGCTGGAACCCATGAATTTCCCCTGCAGGACTCCCCAGCACCTCTTTCCCATGAGCTGCATGGTTATCAGAGCTCTCTGCACACCACCAGGAACCAGGGCAGGCCAAACAGACCTCAAGCATCACAACCTACAGAGACAGAGAAGGCAGACTGGAGAAAGGTGAGGTTTGTTAGGTGTTTTTTCTCCTTCCCAAAATGAGAGGATTTTAAATTAGAACTGAGGGAAGAGTTAACTGAAACCAATTCATCAAGTGCCCAAAGCTTCTGAGAAAACAGGTCCTGGGTAGGGCGAATCCAAACATTCAGTCAGACTTAAACAAACACTCATGGCAGGTATTATGCCCAATGCACACAGCCCTGCTGGTAAGTAGATGAACAGAGAGATTAGGACAGCCTGTACTGGGGTGGTACACAGGCAGCTTCAGTGGCCCATCAGAGGCAGTTATTTACAACAAATGGGAAAACATTTGACACTTGTTTTTCAGGCATAGCCAGGAGTCACTTAGAGATTCCCACTCAGATTCACAGCAGGAACAAGAGGCTGCTAAGGAAAAGTCACAGCAGCTCCCCATTTTCAGGGTGAATTCACACTTTGGATTATAACAGCCCTTTAACACCACTCACTCGGCAAAGACAGGACAGACTCCACTCCCACTACATCTTCTGCTGCAGCACCCCAGGCAACTTCCGTCTGCAAACACCCAGCTGTCTTCAGGTTGCACTGAACAGGAATCTGACCTGGGATATACATATCTAGTGTGCAAAATTCCTGCTATTTTGAATATATACCAGCTGATTATGGACATGAAGAGTCAGCTAGGCCCCAAATGTCTATTGTCTAGGAAACTACAACTATGATTTGTTAAGGGCTGAGGGGAGGGGGAACAGAATCGCAGAAGAGTAAAGCACATGTTTTCTCTCTCTCCCTCTTTGATTAAAACAATTCCTTTTAATTGCAATACTCTTTGCAACTATAATGTCATTCTTCTTGGAGGGGAAATATAGACCCTCCTCGGTAAGAATTAAATTATCTATTTAATTAATACTTTCAAAAGATGCTGTAAGCTTTTAAATTATCAGCTCAAAATGTGGCATAAATAAAATACCAACAATGGAAAACCATGTATAAATCATGCTATTATGCAGAGTTATAGAAAAATTACACCAAGCAGCTACAGCAGATCTTCCATTATTTGATCTTTTTTGGTGTTCAACACATCTCACAAATGATAAACTTAGACTAAATGGCCTTACCTAAATAAAAGTGGGGGATGTATGAGCAAAGCATTCTGGGAAAATTCCCAAGGGTCTAATGATAATGGTAAACATTTTCCAGCGTGATTCTGTTAAGGAATCTGGAGTGACTTTCTGAAGTCAGCAAGAATTCTGCAGTGACTTCAACAGAAAGAGGATATTGTGTCTGGCCTTCCAGGCAGGACTTACTGCTCAGAGGAAAGCCAGCTAAACACAGAGGAACAATTATTAATACTCATCCAGACAGACAGCAGTAAAATTCACATCTATAGTTCAGATTAGCCTAGGCAATGACCATATTTAAAGAAAGTATAATTCATGCAGAAGTACCTGATTACCTTCAATTTCTGCTATAAGTTTTAGAATAAAAGAATATCTTAATTATCCCAAAGGTGCAATTTTTAATTATTCACAAATCCAAAGTCCCACTGGGAGCACAGGAGGCAAGATGGAGTATCCTTTAGATACTGTAGCATTGAGGTTAATGGAAGATTGAAATGCACAAGAAATGCAGGGTCTGGACATAAGGGTATTTGAAAAAGAATTATAATAGTCATAAAAATGGAACAATATTTAGTAGAAAATGCTTCAGTAAGTTACTTCTTTTCCATACTACTTTTTCAGCTGGATCACTGCTGCTTCTACTCTCCTTAATCTTTCCTTTTTAATTCTTCTTTTAAATATTTATAAAAAATTTGCACATATGTAGAAAAAGCTGAAGATCTGAAACAAAATTAATTTAATAAAGGACTAGAATTCCATTATTGGTTTAGGCAGCCTCTTTTCACTCTGTATATTGTAACTAGGAATAATTAATATCAAAGTCCTCGATCTTTGGGAGCTTTTTCATTAATATTATTATTATTATTAATAATAGCAATTCACATTCACTCTCCCCACTTGCCTCTTCCTGGTGTAAGCACTGCAGTGCCTCCAGGCACCCTCGTGCTGTCCCAGCACAGAAGGCTGGGTTTAAAAGCTGCTGCTTTCTGCTTTGGCCTGTGGCACAGGCGGGCAGCTCCACATCCACCACAGAGACGGCCTGTCCCGGCCTCCCCGGGGCAACCTCAGGGGTGCCTTGTGTTACCCATTCACACAGCAGGAAAGGGCTGAGGCAGGAGGATCCCAGCTCCTGGGATGGGCAGGTATTATGCAGGGAGAGGTGGGAAGCTTTGGGGCACAGGCCTGTGCTGAGAGATGGAGAGACACTGCAGCAGCTTTTTCACTTCACTCATCTGTGCAAAGGGCACAGCCTGAAACATGAGAGAAAGCACAGTCATGTGCTGTCAACGCATGAAGTACCAGCACCTAAACTGACACATGCACAGACCCAGGCCTGCCAGCCACATTCCCAACAGATGGGCCTGGAGTTCAGGATACCAATTTGCCTTAGAGAGAAAACCACTGGGATAGTGAGTTCAGTCCCATTGCCCAAACAAAACACTTGTCCACAATCTAGTAAGGCATTTCAGCATTTCCATTTGCTGTTTACATGATGGTAGCAGTTATCTATGCCAGGGGGTGCAGCCCCTCCCTGCTGTTGGTGGGAGCTGAAGCAGGACTGCATGTGATGCAAACCCAGTTCCAAACACGGTTCAGAAGCACAGCCAGTCACAGAGCTCTGATCAGCTGGCCAGGGGCAGCAGGAGCTCTGGAAATAACTGCAGCATCCTCCGAGACAGACCCCGGGATAACACACTCCCCATTGGACTGCACTGCTTACTTTTGACATCCAGACGGTCAAGTGTCGTACAGACTGTCCCTCAACCTCTCATCCAATATATCCTGCCACAGGGCTCTATTCACGGCTGTGCCTTGCTAGTCTTTATTCTTGTGACATGAACAACTTTCTCCTACCTTCCTTTTCAAGGACCTTTCAGTCTCATACAACCTATTCACACACCTTCTAACACTGTGAGGACATGACAATACTGCCTTCGCATGAAAACCAGACCTATTCTCCTCCCAAAACTTTTCTAAAACCTTTTACATATTCAAGTCTTTTGGACCTGTGCTGTTCTGGATGCCTACCTTGGCAAGGCCCTAAAAGGCCCTGAATTATCAGCAGTTGCTGTAACAAGGAATGGAGGTAAACACATCAATGCATCTCGAAAACTACACAGAATTCAATTTATCCATGTTACATTCCACTGCTATATGTCAGCGTCAAAACAGTGAAAATGCAAGGCCTCTCTTTCTTTAAAGACAGGAACAAAACATAATATACATTTCACTTGCAAACTGGATTCCTCAGTGGAAAGAATTCCAGCCCACCTGCCACACACACACTTTTTTTAAATTCATGTGCAAAATAAGGCTTGTTCGCACAAAATAAAGAGGACCCTAAAGACAAATAATCCCCTCTGTTTCCTGGCTAAACTATTACAAGTCTGTACGTTACTGAGGTTACAACCCTTTATTTCAAGTAAGGCTGGCATAAAAGTTGGTTGCAAGCAGTTAACTTCCGAAACTGATGAATGATTAGGTCAGCTCAGCCTCTTTCAGTTTAAAAAGTAATTTGTCCAAAGCCGGAAAGTGACGTGAGATACAATTCCAGATGTAACACATTCCGGTAAGGTATAAAGACCCAATGGCAAAGAGATGCAAAAACATTATGGTGGATCAAGACGACCCAACTGCAACTTCCCAAGTTTTGATGACAGAATAAACACTGGTGGGTGAAAGTTTCTATGGTTTTGGACGGCAGATACAGGGGATTTCTGTTTGTTTGACTATATTTTAATTCTTCTCATACTGAATTCCCAAGCAGATCAGACAACTCAAGCATTAGAGCCTCAACTAAAATAGCAAGGACATAAAATACCAGCACCCACACCCAACCCACCTATAATCGAAGGCCTCCATCAGAAAGTTCACCAGAGAGAATTCTGAAAGGGGAACAAATAGCAAATAGACCTGGGTGGGAAATAGGAAGGATGGCTAAGCATTGGTCAGGGCATGTGCAGAGAATTTTAGAGCAGCCAGGTACGAACTGGAGCAGAGAGCCCAAGTGTGCCACAGTCGACTGAGGGGAGTTACCTTTGCAGTGTTGGCTGCCCTGCCGGGAGCTGTAAGCAATGCATGTGCACTCTTCACACTGCTCTAAGCCTGGCAGCTAAGCTGATGATAAAAAAATGAAAAATTAAGGAAGATCATAAAATATACAGGCCTTGGGGTGAACACTCTAGTCCCCAAGTGCCGCTGAGAGACAACACCACATCTAAAGGGAGAGTAAATCCCTTAACCCAGGTGCTGGATTGCCTGTTGATTCCCATCTTGGCTGATCACCACTGTCACTTTGCTGGCCACACCTTGGCTTCTGCATGTACCAATGGCTCAGAGACTGTCTTCTTCCTCAGGAGGCTGGAGTCTCACACTTGTGAACTGTTATTCATGGAAAGATATTATTAAATGCAATGCAAACTGCTCTTTACTTTGTATTAACAGACTTGTTAATGTTATAGAAATAACTGCAAAATAGATAAAGCACTCCTCTGCAGGAGTTCATACCATTTTACCTAAAAATCTTTGCCTGCTTTAATGCAAGCAGTGGGTTTAAATCCAGCCAGTATCACTTAGTCAGTACTACCAAAACACAAATCCAAAATCTGCACAAATTAAAATCTGCACAAAAGTAAAATTACTGTACAGCTGATATGAAAATTTTAGTAAATTTTTAAAGAAAATATTAGTTTTATCAACCCCAAAATTTTATCTCAAGATGTTGTGTGTGCAGGGGAGAAGAAATTCTCAGGAAATGGTTTCAAGCATTCGTGTTCCATTATATAAAACTTGAAAGGCTGCTGCAAAATGCATTTAAATAAAAGCAAAGCCATCGTACGGTTGCAACAGAGCATTTCCCCCTCTCCTTATGAATGAGGATGTTTCAACACACTTAGTTTTTCCTATCTGTTATTATCCCATGAGGCAGGATTTCTTTCAGAGTAAATTTTCTGGGGGTGTTTTCTTAATATGCAATATTTAGATGTATTGGTTATTCTCCTTTGTAATGTTTATGCTCTGGTTTCCATCACATTATAATTCAGCTATTTTTGTCAACTACTAAACAAGTTATTTAAAAAACCCCAAACTGCTGTATGTACATTGCATTTCATTATAATGGTTTTATCTATCACAAATTAAAAAGAAAATATTAAAAACCTTAAGGTATTTAACCTCTCTCTCTGAGAACTAAACACTGTTATCTTTTTCTTTTGAAATCAGTCACCTCTCTATACTGATCCCTTCACTCAAGTTTCTCCAAATTTTAATTAAATTAATACAGTTTGAGGAAAAAATTGAGTAGGTGATATGCTGCTTTTCCCTGGGCACAGGGAAATTTCTAAGAGAGCAGAGCACAGGCCAGCACTGCAGACAGACAGAACTGGTCTCCTTCCCAGAGCCACAAGGTAAAACAGCCCCTTTTTCCTGCCTGTTGGCAGGTCACTCTGCTCTCCCTGGGGGTTGGATGCAGCACTGCTCTGAAGCAAAGATGATTACAGACCATATGAAAATGCTCCCAATTGGTCCCCAGATTTATTGACAAGCACTTGGGTAAACTTGTTTGACTTCCTCTGCTCACTGCTTTCTCAGACACCACGTCACAGGCCAGCGCTGAGCAAGTGCTTATCCAGGCAGGACACACACCCCAGTGACAGACAGAGCTCACTCCACCAGTGTTTCAGTCAGAGCCTGAGAGCAGCAGGCAGCTTTAACCAGGATTTCAAGAAAAAGTAACAACAAAATTAAACAAGAAAAAACAAACAACCAATAACAACAACAACAAAAACCCCAAACAAAATAAAACAAAAATCCCATGTGTCTTCTCGACTAATAAAATCAGTACAAGTTGGATGAAATTATGTTCCATCACCATTCTCTATTTCCACCCTATAAATTGTTGTGTAGATGTTGCTGAGCCAAACCAAATTCCACAACAGATCTTCTACCCAAAGAGGCTGCAAAGGACACCTTGTGTTTTTGAGCTCCTATTGGTATGAAATGTGCTACATTAAAAATTGTCATTGCTCTGATAAGCAATAATCATCCATTTACCTTAAGAATAATTCTCCCTTTCTTTGATAGGTGAACCCAACAACCATTTGAACTGCCTCATTTCACCTGACTTACCTGTTTCAGTAAAACACTGCATTTTAATCCATTCTGATGTACTCTCTAGACTTAGGGAATCAATGTGCCAGTGTAATTCCTGGACAACTACATGCTTTTTCTCCAGCAAGAAATGTAACAGGCATAATAAGCTAAAAAAGAACAGTTGCTACACATGAATCATAGCTTTAGCTCAGTATAAATATTTTTAATGCCATGATGAACCAAAAAATTGGTAGCAATGCAAAACCACAATGTTAACATTTGACTTTTATAAGAATTCAGAATTTCATCATTAGTTAATATGGGGTTTTTGCAGGCAGAAAATTTTACTTTACTTACCTTGTTGCACAAAACTATCATGAACAAGATATATTACCTAAATATGCTGGTCCATTCTACTTTCGAGCAGGATTGCAGCTATAAATTTCACACAGTCTATGTACTGTGTGCAAAGGCTTCTGACAGAATCCCATGGCCATGAAGAACAGAATCTGGATAGTGTCATTCCATTTGACAAACTGACTGGTATCACTGTCAGCATAATAGTCCCAGATCTGCAGCAGAAGAGAACAACATTGATTGTCAACATCAAAAGGGTCAAGATAAATTAAATATTTATGGCTCTAGGCTGTGCTGACAACCCCTGATGTGTTCTCAAAGCTGATTCATTTCTTCTGAAAGTTGTCCCACTGAACCTGCAGTCTCCAGTGTTCTGTGTTTATTTCCCAGGCTGTGACAGCCCTGCACTGCAGGGAACCAGCAGCACATTGCTGAACACTCTGCCCTTCCCATCTCGCTAAGCCAGAATCATGCATTCCTTTCCATAGAGGAAGGGAAATTATTAGTTTCAGTAAAAGCATAGTAACCCAGCAATGGTTACACAGAAAAAAAAAAAAGGAGGTTTTTTTATATATATAAAATCAGTTTTGTACATCTGCTCTTTTTTTTCATCTAGATGAAAATTTGTGAAAAACCTCAGTGTCGCAAAATTCGGGGTTGTCGAGTTTTACCCTGCAGGCAATAAAATTAGTTTCAAGTGAGACTAACTCCCGGCTCAAGGCTAAATTTGCCCATTCCCAGATTGCAAGTTGTATCATTACTTCATAGGTGCAGGTGAACGCAATAATTAGTGTAACATTCAAGCCATACAAAGCCAGGAATATAATAAATGCCAGGAAAAAAAAAATTTTGCTGTAGACTAGCTCTTGTTTAACAAACCTGATTTTGTCTTCCAATTGATTACAAGTTAGGTTCATAGTGCAAATGTCTTTGATTCATATAAGACCTCTAAATCAGCACCTGAGAATACAGCTTGACTAAAGTACACATTAAATGGATTAAAAATATCCACCTAGCTTGAAAGCACAGACATTAATTGGGACTTGACATCTGAGGCACTATTACTAGCAAGTTCCCAAAAGGATTGGGATGAGACCCTTTACAAAGGAATGCTTCTGTCAATGAGAACTCACTAAAGCAAACTGAGCAGAGGTAATTGATATTACAAATACTTGCTGACTGATAAATGAGGAAGAGATGAGAGTACTGACAAAGAAATCAGAGCCACTTGGGAAACAAGACATTTGAACAAAGTATGTTTTAAATCAAAACTCACAAAAATGTTCATCTGGGAAAAGTCCTAGAAATTCCGAATAGAAAGGTTTATGAATCATCTAAGACTATCTTCCTACTGAGATCTAAGCCATCCAGACAGCTATTTGTGTAACTTCTTGAAAATCTCTAATGATTGCAAAGGCCTGGCAAGTAAACCTAGTCTTGAAAAAGTTTCCCATCACATCTAGACTAAAACATTCTCATCTGTAATTTCAGATCATTTACTTCTCAGCCTGTCTCCGGTGGGCTGGAGCATGGACACATTCGTCTTTGCAACACCCCCTCCAACAGCCACCTGCAACAACCTGCAAACTCATTCTCCCTCAGTTAGGTCTTCGTGAAAAAAATATTTGTTTTGTTTTTCTTCTCTGATCCTGCTTTCAAGAGTAAGGAAAAATATTCAGGAAAATAGTAATGTAAAGAGAAAGCGGGGCTTGTGGTAAAGTGACAACATGAGCTCCAAGTAGTTCTGAGGCAGTTCTCAATCCGTTTGTTGAAAACCTTAAAAAGGAAAGTAGATAAGTTTGTCTCTCTTTATAACTTTAGCTTAAAAGACATTTAAATAGTTAAAAGGAGGATACTGACATAAAGACATTTGGAAATAAAAAATTCACCTCTTTCTTGGCCATCTGCTTCACTGTTAAAGATACTTGCCTTATTCCTAATTTGAATTAATTTGGTTTCCCTTTCCAGCAACTGCTTCTCAATTCTGTCTTTTGGAGCTAGATTAAACCACCCTATAGCACACTGTGTTTCTCCAGACGAAAATACTTCACTCAGTAGCCCTTCTATCACTCAAAGGGAACTGTTGAATGAGGATGTAGTCAATCCCTATGGTTCCCCTTCTGCATCCATAGCCCTCAGGCAAATTCCTAACCACTTGTATTAACAGGTGCAAGGTTCCTCAGCTTGTTCACATACTACAAGCTCCAAACTTCCACGTCAAAATTATGGTCCTTCCAACCAAGTGGGTCAAGAGTTCGACTGGAAGTCAATAGATTGTTGACCTGGTTCTCCCCATCTCCACACTGATATTTTAATTCATGCACATAAGATGGTACATAAAAAAACCAACTTAAAGTTATTTGCATTTTCCAACTGAAAATGCTTAAGCAAAGTTTCTCCAACAGTTCCTCCAGTGAGGGAATCAATAACAACACTGTTTCATTCCCTGCACTGCATACGGAAGAAAGAATTTTCTTTAAAAAGCAAAATGCAAGATTACCAGGTAGCAGTTAATTCCTAGCTAACTGCACAATATCTTCAGTATTTTCGTTTACATTACTGAAAATAAAATTAGGGTGGAGAAATTACTTTCTGCATTGATGACATCTGATACCAGCAATTTGCATTTATTTTGACTGGTACAATACTTAAATTACTAATAACACATAAAACTCAGAGTTAACACCTGTCTGTGGCAGCAAGAAACACACTTTGTCAAGATTATATTTCCACAGGACCAGATTAATTTAATTACAATTAATATTTTTTTAGTAAATGGCTCAAACAAACGCGCATAGCAATTAATTTGTGTATAAATTACTCCCACTCCTGCTCTAGATGTTATCAGCTCCAAAAAGCCACTTACAACTGTGTGAATTCACTGTCATTCTCAGTCATCACATATGAAAAGGTAGGAAAAGTTTTGTTGAAATAATATACATCTTTTGCAAATACCATGTGTCTGCTTTTCCCTCTCAGGCTGCAGACTGGGCAGGAAGCAGCGTTTGCTGTAACAAATGTTGATGTTCATTCTTGGCAAGAGATCCCTTCTTCAGATAAGCTTTAAGAAATATCATAGATCTACATCATCAGAAGCAGCATCCACGTGAAATTATTTTCCTAAGGATTCTTTGGAAAAAACATTTCGCTTCCCAGGTCTGCTCACCCAGCCCAGGTGCTGTGGGATTCTGCCCCACCCTGTGCTGTCACCACTCTTGACTCTGCTTGTCCTGCTCCTGCTGCTCCCTGACATGGGAATGCTTTTCTGACAGCTCAGACACACAAAAGAACCCTCTTATGGGGAGATCCAATGCAAGAAGTCAGCTCACACGCCAAGTTTTTGCTCAAAGACTGTTTTAACCAATTAATCTCCTGCAGGAACACAGTAAACTTGAGTGCCTTTCTCCAAATCTGGTTAAATTTGGTTAAGAGATGTTACAGGCTGAGAGCAACAAAAAGGGGAAGCACACACGTTCCTGAGATGTGACATGAGCCTTCAAAGAAGTAATTTCATGTAAATTTGTGTATTCTTTTCCTGTTCTCCATCTTCTTTCCATTGTGTTTTGAACAGGAGAAACTCCTTTTTCTGAAGCAGCTTAGTTCAGATTTGCAAAGTATCTCTGGTCTAAGCTTGGTTTTAGGTATCTAAATTAGCACTTAAAAGGCTTCAGCAGATGAACTGACAATACCTCAAGACAGCTTTTTCCTGCTATCATACCAAATTTCTGTATTATTAATAATGCAGACACCTCCACTTCAAAGAATCATATGATGTTTCAGTGAGCAGAGTCTCATGTATACACTTGAAACATTTTCAGGATTATTTATACATAGCTCAGCAATATTCACTGAAAGGTGCTTCCTAGCATTTTGGATCACAGTCATCTGGCATTCAGACTTCAACTGAAAAAAAATTCATTCCACATATAAAATTGCTGGTTAGACTCCATCATCAGGCCTGTTCTTTGAGGTAGCATGAAAGCAGAATCAGGAAAAAACTCAAAAGAGAAAAAATTAAACTAATTAAAATTGAATCAGGTAACAAGCACAGCATTTCCTGCCCTGTATTGTGCATCCATAGAAGCAGCATGCACTCCCAGTGAAGACCATCCCAGTCAACAAAACTGGACGTTGTCTGTATTACCACCATGTAGCAGAAGTGATCACTCTCGAGGGAAAAAAAAGGCAGCGCAGAAAGAACCGTGTATTGCAGAATACACCATCTAAGGAGTCTTTCTGCTGCGCCTTTTGCAATCGGATATGTCTGTCACGTATTGGCCTCATAAGCCACCAACATGCCTGTAGCAAATGTGGATAGAGCCTTCCCAAATCTTCGTTCGCGAAGCCTCGCCATGATGATGAGCAGAAGTGAAAATTCAACCTTAGGACACCCATGCAGCCTAAAAAACAGGGGAAACATTGTTAGATACTATTCAGTATTTCCTGGGAACTCAAGTGAATGACCTAAGAGGGATTTCAAAGTTTGAATATAGTATATTAATGTGGAAAATAAGAGTTACATGCTATAAAGCTGGACAAATTCCTACGATCTCTCATTCAAACTGAGGTTCATAATCACATATCCTGTGTTTTACTCTCATGTAAAAAAATTCAAGAAGATAATGCTTGGAGAGCATAATCTCTTCTTGTAGAAGTGACTCAGTGATTCACAGGGAGCCAAACTGGAGATTAACACATAGTGAGGACAACGTCTCCAGCATTTTTGTAGTCTACGGTCATTCATTTCACACTCATTGGCACAATGGTGTGATATCACATCATTAAGAATATTTTGTCAACAGAAAATAATGAGAGCAAACCTTTAAATTTAGGTACCTAATTCATGATGCCCCCCTCAAAGCTGTAGAGAGCAATGGTTTTCCTCCCTTGCAAACACAGAATGCCATAAACCACAAGGATTCCTAACCTGTTTTTATCATCAGACACCTGTGGAAGGCAGAACACGTTTCTCAGAGCACAAATTTACTCAAACATTTTCTGCAGGTGAGTCTCCTATTTCCTACACATTAACATTAGCCCTGTCCTTTGCACTCATGTTCTCGGTCATGACCAGAGCAATTCATCAAGCTCCAGTGCACACAGGAAGCACCTTATCACTGGTTCTTCAGCCAAAAGCACCACTGATGTCACAGAAACACATGCATCCTGTCTGAAACATTACTCCTGACAAGGCAAATTCTCTCCAGGCTAAAGCCAGCATAGAATTAATTTACTCTTACTCACAGACATATAGTGCTGGGACATAGCATAGGGACAGTCCTTGATGAAGAGTTTTAAAGTAAAAAACATTCTGCATTCAATGTAGATTAGACTAGAAATCTCATATGTGATTTAAACATTACAGTTTTTGTGGGCTAAGAAGCACAGTGCTTATCACAATAGCTGTGAAACATTGAAAGAATCAATGCTCCGCAAAAGTGATGTGCACCATTAATGCTCCACATGTTTTCCAGGAAAACTACCTGGTGGACAATCCCTTTTTTTGTGTGTATTTTGCATTACCAACAAGAAGCCAAAACAGAGCACAACCCCAGATCCAGCAGACTGAGGCTGAACGTTACCAAAGCGCTGTGGTGCCCTGCCTTGCTGCTGTTGCTGCTTCTCCCCACTCCTGGCTCCCTCTGCCCCCACGCAGTCACACCCCCTTTGGTGCTGGCACTTATTGACTCTCTCTCGAGTTGGCCCAGCTCTCCAACCCAGCAGAAAACAAACTTGTTTCTGCTGAGCTTTTTCCTATTATAACCAGGCTGGCCTGGCTGACAGAGGGGCTGACAGGCACATGCACACAGGGGAGATGGAGGGGGACCACCGCTTCCAGTGGTGACTTCACTCAGCCCACCCTTGGGAACCTCTGTAACAAACCAAAACCAGGCATGTACTGACAGGTTACTGCTGTGCACATAAGCCTTCTGCCAAACTTGTGAAACTTAAAAAGTAAAAGCTTGTTAAATTAAAAAAAAAAAAATAGAAAAAATTCCCCATATTTTATTTATGATAGTTCTTGTTTGTAATAATTACACTACCTCCAGTACATGAGCAACACATTCAATAACATTTTTGTTATTGAAGGGGCAAAAAAATAAACCCACAAAACTTTCTACAAAAGTTACAAGACCACCTATTGAAAAACAGTGGCCCATCAGAAATTCTAAGAGCAACCTGTTCATGTGAACAATTCAGTCACATTGTAAAAGCATCGTTTTTCTTTTATAAAGATGACACAAATTATTCGTGTTCTTACATAACAGCCAGTTAAAGGCATTCCCATCACAGCCTGCCAAGATGGCTCACTTTTATAGATACAGAACAAAAGAGAACAATAGTACATAATTGCTTTACAAATGGCTTTAGAGTGTAATTATATCATTAGTCCTGAGTGGTTCCATCTTCCAAGTGTTCTGCCACTAATCTTTTCAATACATTTTTGTTAGGAACTAAGTGGATATCACTAGAGAAAAAACTTGCCTAGTGGAGAGCACTCCACTGGAGAAATCTAGTTCCATGCAGCTCATGGAAAAGGAGAAATTTCCTATACACATTGCCCTGGAAACAGCCAAAGGAGGAACAGTGAGAGCTGCTTCCATGTACCAACTCCATAGTGACTCTGCTCCCAAAGCTTTACACCTTGAATGTTATCTGCCTTGGTACAATCATTTGTGGGCAGAGGACTTCCTAACAATCTGTCTACCAAGCAAGGTCAGTCAAAAAAGGCCAACAGGACACAGGGCACAGAACTTCTTCACAGGTCTGGATGTCCTCTAGGGACATCTTCAACTGCTCACATAGCCTCTACACCCATCTCATGTGCCCAGTTGCCTCTTCCTCTTCAACTTCTGAGGAAGGTCATCTGCAACTGTGCTCGCAGATATCTGAGGTTAGAGCAGACACTGCAGCTGCAGTGAACATCTGTTACCTGCTAGTCAACTCCAGCATGCAACAAAACACATCTGGCTGGCCAGAAAGAGCAGATATGAAATCCGTTCAACACCTGCTCCCTCTCAAAATCTTTACTTCTACAAGACCTTTTTTTTCCCCAACACTACTAACTATAAAGCAACACTTCAACATGAATTCTTTCAATGTCTTGGTACCTTTCTCTTTCTTCTAAATACTATCTTTTCAGCTTGATTTTAAGAATGAAAGTCCCTTTTAGCTTATTGGAACAAATCTAGAACCAGTGCTACTTCTGACTTACAAGACATTCTTGTTTGATTTGCTTTGTTTTCCTCCTACCCACAGAATGCCTCAGCTAACATCTTCATAAAGGTTACCTTTTCTATAGCACACAGACAGGACAAGAATAAACACCTTATTATTGAAGTACTGTAGATTCTGCTACTGTGTACAATTACACTATTACAGTCATGCCAGCACTGAAAGCAAAAAGCTCAAGTTCTCTTGCAGTTATTCAGTGCAGAGGCAAGAGCGACTTCAGATTTCAGTTCCATTTCTTGAAGTTGTCTTCAGCAGAGAGATCCAAGTTACCACCTTATTTCAGCTTAAGAACCATATTAATCATGTGCAGCTCATCATGACGTAACAGCCAAATTTAATAATAAGTTACATTTTATAATCTCCTACTAAAATTTATAAGCTATACACTGCTCAGGAATGACTTGCTTTAAAAGAAGAAAAAAGGGCAAGCATCATTCACATACAAATAATTTCTGGAGATAATACAGATGTCAGAGAGCCACAGAACAGCCAAGGTTAGAAGGGACCTCTAGAGACCCTTCAGTCCCAGCCTGCTCAAGGAGGGTCAGCAGGGCCCTGTCCAGTCAGGCTTTGACTATCTCCAAGGACACATCCCTGTCTCTGTGGCACTGGGGAGTGCTCACCAGTGCTGTGCAGGAAGGACCAGTCCTCTCCCTCAACCTGCTGGTTATACTCTTTCCAAAGCTTTGGCCTTTGCTGGCTCATGCTCAGCTTCTGGTCCACAAGGATCCCTAAAGACTTCTCTGCAAGCTGTCTTCCTGCCCATCAGTTCTCAGCCTACACTGGGGTATTTCTTCCAGGTTGCAGGATTTTTCTCTTCACTGAACTTCATGAGGTTCCCATTGGCCCAGTGCCTCTCTGAACAGCAGTGCAACATGTGGTGGATCAACCATTCCTCCCAGCTTTGTACATTCTGCAAACGTGCCGAAAGTGCACTCTGTCCCACCAGCCATGTTACAACAGGATTGCCCCAGTATCACCTGATCCTGCTTCCACCTCTTCTATGATTTTTATGTTTGTGTTTGGTCAGGACTTTCATGTTCATCCACATAGGCCTCCTATCACTTGTACTCAATGTCCTGCTCATCCAGTTGGTCCACTCCTGAGCTTGGAGAAGATAACCCTTAAACATTAAACAAGCAGGTCCACAAACAGGTGAAAGTTTGTGCTCCTGAAGCCTACAGTTGCAGTCCTACAATTTGCCTTGTTGCTTTGCCTCAGGATCCTGAACTCCACCAGGTCGAGCTTGCTGTCTCCAAGATAACCTCCCCAAACCCACATGCTCAGCCAGTTCTTCCTTGTTTGTAAGTATGAGGAACAGAGCACCTCCCCTCATCAGCTACTTGATCATCTTGCTCAGGAATTTTTCAACAATGCACTTGAGAAACTACATGATTGCTTGTATCTTGCTGGGATGCCCTTCCAGCAGATATTGGGGCAGTTAAAGTTCCCCATGAGGGCCCAAGGCTTCCTCCAGTTGTCTGAAGACAACCTGACCTATTTCTTCTTCCTTATCATGTCACGGGAGACATCAAGAACAGTACTGCTAATACTGGTCTGCCTGGTAATCTTGAACAGCAACTCTTCAGTGGCTCATCACCCGCCTGAAGGCAGAGCTCCAGGCATTCCTGCCAGTCTTGCAAATAAAGGGCAACTTTTCTTGCCACTCTCCAACTTGACCGTCCTGAAGGGCTTGAGTCATCCATTACAGCAGTCTAGCTGTGTGAATATCTTAGTACCTGTCTGATGCAACAAGGCTGCAGACATAATACCTACAAGTGAGAGCACCTCCCCCACCATGCTGTCCTCAACAATTTGTCTGTTAAAGTACTTTTATGGCAATTAAATAAGATCCCTGGAATATATCTCCCTCAATCCCTTTGATCACAGGCTAAAAATGCCTCATATGCACTGCTTAATACAGCTCATACCTGGCAGGCGTGAACAGTTATATTGTCACATTCACTCCTCTGAAGCCATTAATGTAGTACAACGTGATCGACAGTGCCAGGGGTTCAGTGAGGTACAGGGGACAAAGAGCAGGAAAGTGAAGGTTAAAAAAACATTCTGGGAACAGTTGAGCTGAAACACTGATTGCACAAGTCCAGACAGCAATCTGCAGAAATGCAAGTGAGGTGATCACTCAAGTTAGAGACCCAGCTGGGGTATTATTTCAACAAACTGGACTGTTTGGCAGACAAGGTATTTTTACCTCGCTATAATTAAAAAACACTTGAGCAATCCCTGGAAAATTTCTAGCATTGTAGTTGGTTTCCCCTCACACTGACAAAACAAGCACAAACCACATTATCTCAGCTGTGCTATGAAAAGAGGAGTTATGGAGCCACCCTGAAGGGGAACATCCCTGGTGTTTAACCAGAGGGAAAGGAACCACATGAAAGCTAAGAAATAACCTACTTGGTAATTACAATGAATAGCATTTACCTCTTACTGAGAGTTTTACATTTCTTAAATGTTTTCCAAACATTAATTACTAAGGCACACGGGAAAATATGTCATTGTGTTATGTAGAATATACTAATATATTAATTATTGTGTATGTACCACTGTTCCCTGAGCCCTTCCATACAAATAGCCCAGGGGTACATGTGGTTTGAGTTTGTTCCCTGCTGTAAGGGCAGACAGCATTTTTGGATTTTTTTTTTTCTTTTTTAGTCCACTTCCTCCCAACCTAAGTTGCTAAATATGGATTATTCTGCAATAGGAAGTGAGCTAAAAATAAAACTTGTTTTAATGTAGACCTGGGGTCCCAGAAAGCTACATTCTAAATTTCCCAGAGTGTAACATATCATAATAGCTAAAAAATGTCATCAGGTTTCCAAAACAATGAGACAACACAAAGCTTTTGCTACCTCAACAGGCAGTTCCACAAATCAAGGACACGATTTGCACTGCCATAATCACTTCTTCCAAAAGCAGAAACCTATACTTAAATATTTTTTAACTATCCAAACAAATGCCTTGAGATGAAGAAAGGTTGATTATATACAAATAATTAGAAATACTAAAAGCAATACTACTACTTTTCATCACATTATCATTGTTCTGACTGTGTAACATAAACAGGAAATTTACCTACCTGCTCCCAAGACTTCCAAGTGAAAATTTCATTAAACACTGCTTATCTCAGGGGAAAAAAAAAAAAAGAAAGAAAAGAAAAGGAAAAATAGAAAAAAGACCTATTCTTAAGGAAATAACCTAAAGAGGAAAACTTTTATTTTTTTTCCCCATCATTATTAAAAATATTTTTTATACTGGGGCACTCACAATTCCTTCAAGCACGTCTCACCACTTTTCAAAGCTTTCTTTTTCATCTTTTCTTAGATCAGCTCAATGTACCTCTTGTAAGGAGTCCCACTTCCTGGGGAAGCTGCTATTAAATCTCAGAATCATCTTCCTGAGCTAAGTCTGTTATGACTGTTATAAGCCCAGCAAGGCACATGACATAACTGAGACAAAAAATTTGAAGCCCGTTGCAGAACTCAGTCTTCCAGGTTCCCACAGAGCTCATCTAAATTCAGGCAGCACTTCAATTAATTTCTATAATGGATTTAAACTGTTATACTGAAAATAGGAAAAGGAGTTGCCATCCAGAACTCATCAGCATGGTGGATACTTTTTAAACACACAGAACCAGGGACACTCACTACCACTCTTCCCTCTTGTCTTCATCTTTTCCTGTGAGAATACTTTGAAAACAATTTGTTGCCAAGCTTAATATTAATATAAATTTACTTTTGTGACTGTCGTTTTACTATAGATGCTGATTTTCAAAATCCAATTAAAAATCTAATACTTTCTGCTTAGTCTCATTAGCTTTCATCCTATCTGACGATCTGAAGCAAATTAAAGCCTAAGCTGTCATTTAAAGGCAGAAAGAGAATTGGTTTAATTTAAGGAAGTCACTTTTGAGGGGACACAGTTGTGTCTGACTCATACTTTTAAGAACTTCATGTGCTAAGCATCCCAATACCCTGTTTTGTACAGGGTTGTCCAAGTCTGAATTCTGATTTTACCCTTTTAGTTATTTTGTAAGAAAAAGGTTTGACAAAACTGACAAGCAGTGACTACATCTGCTCCATTTAACCCAAGGAGGCAAAGGCATGATGTCATTATGGTATTAGGAACTCCTAGTTTAATTCCCTCACTCACCAGGTCCTTCAGAAAGCTAAAGAGATCAGTTCTCAAAAATACTCAAGACTTAACTGAAACAGGAAGCCTTTCACATTTTGAGATATTTAAATAAAAATGCAAAAAGAAATAGGGAAATAGTCTAGAAGTTGTAGAGATCTCTCCAGAAGTTGAAAAACCTATCTCAGTTTACAGGTCTTGTTCTATATTCTCCGTTTGCCAACAACTTGAGGATGTGAGCATCTCTCATTCCAGATGAATCTGTGAAGACAAAGTACAAAGCAATCAGATATTAGAGTGATAAGGAACACAAGTGCCCAAGACCTCTTAAAAATGAGGCAGAGCACCTTCAGCAAAATGGCCTGCATCACATGAGCTGGCACAAACTGCCCTGAATTATCTGTCTTGATCTCAAATGAATGATTATTAAAATACTGGTGCTTCTATATCTGTGAGTTTCCTGTGAGCACAAAACCAGCACAGCTACACTCAGCTCCACTCCCATTAAATAGCACAGAGCTTGCTGCCGTCACAGCCTGCACTTCAGCCACTGCTGGGAAACCTTCCCAGCTGAAATCCATTCCTGGCTTTTTATAAATGAGTGTCAGAGAAGCCCAAATCACTTGCTGCCCCTCAGTCCTCAGCTGTGCTCGAGTTCACAGTGACACAGTTGAACAAGGGCAGTGCTTGAAGCCGTTGGCATTCGCAACAGGACACGGAGCTCCCACCCAGCTCCACTGACAGGTACGGGTCAGCAGTGTCAAAAGATGAGGAGATCACCAAAAAGCAAAGTGTTACATCTTCCAATACTGACCGACAAAATAAGATCATCATTTATCAAAGGAAGTATTGAATGAGGGCAGTTATAGCCTCTATTTCTGTATAGCATTGCTCAACCAACCCAGCAAGGCTCCAGATCACTGACTGCAGGGGCATAGCCACGAACAGGCCACTCATATCTGCCTCTTTCTTATACTCTCACCCCACGCATCTGCTACCTCCACATTGAAAAAGACCCTGCGAATTCTGTCTGACCTAACACAGACACTACATGTTCTAAACACTGTCCAAGAAGACTGTTTTCCATAGGCTCTCAAGCACTAAGATTAAGGGCAAATTAGAAAAACTCAGCCTAATACTTTTATTCTGCCTCATACAAAATTTCTTTACACATGATCAAAAACCAGAAAATGGCGCTTAAAGCTGTATCATAAAGGAAACTCTTGTAAAATCTCTTTCGATATCTTGTCAAAATCAGCATGCTCTGTGACTAGACGACTGTCAGGGTGATCTATAGCCCCCAGCCAGCACTGTAATATAAGCTAAATTGCCTGAGCCACAAGCAATGATAGAGTCATTCTACAGGAAATTGGAAATCAATTCTTGTCATCACTGTACATAACTCCTTTATCAGAGATCCAGTTCACCAGTGTAATGCAAGGCAAGGAAGCTGGGAACTGACAATCATGACAAGTTGAACAGTTCCACACATATATTTAAGTATGGGAGTTCTGTTTCTGGAATACCCCTTTGCATAGGGCACATGATAGATGTGAGCAGCCTGACCTGGTGAAGTATCAAAGGTTAGTGGTGGTCACACAGGTGTGCTGCAACTTGTTCCATAAGGTTTATGTACACCCCCAGGGTTTGGGCCTGAAATTTGAGGCCCAGTGCAGTGAGTCCTGGTAAAACAGAGGGACAACCTCCTGCTAAATCTCACATTGGAATTCTTTCAGACTGGTACTGGGAGATTCCTTCATAATCATGATCTAGATGTTGCAGAAACTAGGGCACCAGTATCAGCATTGGTAATGTTACGGTTAAATCAAACCAAAATATTTAAATTTGAAAAGTAGTAAAAATTTATTATAAGATTTATTGAAAGTGCAAATGAGCAAAACAGCGTGCTGGGTGACCGGGGAGACCTCTGCTCTGCTCACGGTCCGCAAGCGCAACAAGCAAACAGCAACATTTATACCCTTATTAATTTCCCCTCCCACAGTCACTTGTCATCTCTTCATTGGACTTAGGTTCACGGGCTCCATTCTGTTTGGTCCTTCTTTCCCGGGCTCAGTTTAGTTGCTAGGGACTTCCCACCGATAGTTTGATTAGTCTGCTGTCCTTGAGGCCAGGTATGTGGGACTTTCCAGATGGCAGTCCTGTTTCCTCTTTATCGTCCTTGTGCTTGACCCTCTGCTCCTTATCCATCTCCTCCTTGCCTTATAAGTACACTTGGACAGGATATAATATACTCATTTAGCAAAGCATAACAATTTGTCATGTCAGCATTATGGTTAACTATTCTGCAACTTATGATTTTTCAGCCTAAGCGAAGCTTTAACTATATTGGTATAAAGCATATTAATTTAAGATATAATTTGATGAGCAAATTATTTATTTCATCGTTACTCACTCATTACAGCAAGCTTATTCACAAGTTTGGCTATCTGCAATGCTTGTTGTCGTGGTTTGAGAGGCCCTCCTTACCTGGAGCTGGAAGATGGCTAGTTCCAGGGGTGGCATTTTTGATGCAGAGCCAATCAGAAGCTTGATTATGCCTCTGCAAAATGACATATTTTGATGCACTGGAAGAGAAGCTGGTGGTGCAGTTTGAATTAGAGACCACGAGGAGAGAGAGAGAGAGAGGCCCTATGGCCCAGGGGCCAAGTGCGGCACCAAAGCCGAGCCAAGCCCCTCACTGAGACTTTGTTGTAATGTATGGCCAGTCTTCGCGAGCGAAGATTTGGGAAAGGTCATTACCCTTCCAGCCTGCGCAGTGGATTTTTTAGGTGAGACCCAGTGTGCGCTGAACTGAGCCCACCCTTTAATCCTGAGGTTCATCTGCCGGGGCCGAGCAAGCTTGGACAGTGGCAGTGAGGGTCTCAGGATGTAGGTTTGTTTAGAGTGACCTTCTCTTAGATGGATTGCCTTACAGGGTTAACGAGCTCCATCTGCCCGGGGGGCCGGGAATCGAACCCGGGTCGCAGCGGTGAGAATGCTGCACCCTAACCACTAGACCACCAGGGGCCAAGAGACTTTGTTACACAGAAGGAATTAGAGACTCGAGGGGTAGCCGAGGGGGAACTCCGAATTCGGGGGGTCCCCTGGGCCCCATGGCCCTGGCTCGGCCAGGGCTGTGGTGTTTTCCCCCACTCGCAGTGGGGGCAGCGGCGGAGGCAGCACGGAGCAGCCAGCTGCAGCCAGGGCCAAGACTGGGCTCCTGGCCAAAGATATGCAGCTGAGATCAGAAGAATTCCAGAGGACAAGAGAAAAGCTGCCCAGAGCAGGAGAGCATAGCATGGAGTCAGATCAAGGAACGCGGGAGCGTCCAGCTGGGAGCGCTTGCAAAGGAGCAGGGAGAGAGAAGCCAAGCTTGGAACATTCTTGGGATACGGACTGAGCCGAAACCCCAAGACTCCTTTGACCCGGGGAGAGGTGGATCCTGCTTGGAGAAGGATTCTCCAAAACTCCTCATGGAAGGAACCTCCATGGAGTAGAGAATAAAGACTTAAAGCTTTAAGTCCCTGTAACCCGTGGTGAAGATGTGGTGACACAGGTGACACCTGAAGCCCATGGTGAACCCTCGGTAGTGTAGCCAAGTGGCTACAGGCAGGGGTAGAGACCTTCTGCATTCCAATGAAGAGAGAGAAAGAGAAATTTTCCAGCAACTGCAACTTGGAGCTCTAGCCCTGAGAGTGAAGAACAAACTTCTCCTCCTGGACTTTATGGGGGGAGAAAGGGTGATTTTTGTAAATATGTGGTTTTATCATCATAGGAGGATTAGTTAGGATTGTTGTGTATATTACTTTTTAGTTTTTGTTCTGTTAGGAATAAATTTTGATATTATTTCCCCATGCTGAGTCTGTTGCCTATCTGAAAACTTCTCTCACATTTTAGCAAATTTGTGTAGAGAAGCAAGATTCATGATGGGAACAGTTAAAAGCATACAGCAATTGGCAGGACTTTCATATGGACTTTACTGT
>NW_016690288.1:2636249-2743983 GCF_001604755.1 Lepidothrix coronata
TCCTTAGATGGGGCAGAGGCATCAGTGTAGAGAAGCAAGATTCTACACAGTGCACAACTGCTCATGCCTAGGCTTCCTCCTCCCCCTTTTGCCTGTGCCCTATTCTGATTTGCTCTGTCTGATAGCCCACCCTATGTTCTGCCCCCTTTTCCCTGGCGGGACGGTTAAGAATCGGACACACGCCTGAATAAAGAATTCTGCTTGCACCCTTCCTCGTGTCCTGTCCCCTCCTCCCTTCGGACCGCGACAAATTTGTGTGGGGGTTTGAAAAATTGCCCCTGGGTCAAACCACAGCACTTGTGGTCAGGACTCAGTTGTTGGAATCAAGTGGTTAAGTCAGCTTTTGTCACCAACTTAGATTTTCAAACTAAGGGAGGAACCCTGATTCTAAAAGCTAAGAGGAAATAAAGAGTCCAACATGATGTTATTCTTAGAGCAAACAAACAACCTTCTGGCAACAATGTTTTTCTGCATAGATACTCTGCTATGCCTCATTTTACCTGAACTCACCAGCTAAATTCACTAAAATGAGGTACAAAATTAGTTTCAAAACAAAGGCAATTTAAGAAAATTCTCTGTGAAACAAAACATTTTCTATTTCCACTTCCTACACAAAAGCCAACTCATCAAGCTTCCACTCACCTAGAACAAAGCCATAGATGTTTCCTTACACAAACTCACTTTCAACTACTTGACACAGTGTGGTGGTCAAACCCCAGGACACACAGAAAATCCAGAATGCAGGAATATGATCAGTTCATATTTGTCCAGCACAGCATGTTTCTCATCTTAATGCAGAAGTCCTAATCTACAATAAGGACTCCTTCCAAAATACAAAATCCCAGAATGGTTTGGGTTGGAAGGGACCTTAAAGATTGTTCCACCCTCCTGCCATGGACTGGCTCCAACCCCTGTCCAGCCTGGCCTTGAACACTTCCAGGGATAGGTCAGTCACTGGTTCTCTGAGCAATCTGTGCCAGGGCCTCCCCACCCTCACATGGAGGAGTTTTTTCCTAATTTCTAACCTAAACCTACACTCTGTCAGTCTGAAGCTATTCCCCCTAGTCCTGTCACTCCAGGCCCTTGCAAGTAGTATGTCTCCATCTTTTTTGTTGGCTCCCTTCAGGTACTCCAGGACTACAATTAGGTCATCCTGAAGCCTTCTCTTCTCCAGCCTTTCCTCATAGGAGAGGTGCTCCAGCCCTCTGATCAACTTAGTGGCCTTCTCTGGACTTGCAGCAACAGGTCAATGGCCTTTCTGTGCTGAGGATTCCAGAGCTGGATAAAAAGTTTAATATGAAGTGTTTTGCATACATGTCACAAAGTTTGCTTTCCTACTCTCTGGCCTGTTTAGGAGAAAGTGGTTTCTCCACATCCCAAAAATTTGTTATTAGACTAATATTGAGGATTCCTCTTCATAAGAGCTAAAGAGCTCCATGAAGCAAACAAGCCAACCTCACTAAGGGCCTGGAACACATGGCAAAGGGGCTGTGCATGCCCTGAGAGCTTTACTGCAATGTCTGGCATGAGTCAGGCACATGGAGAGACAACGGGCTATCAGAAAACAACTGAGAAGCTAAATGCAATCATCTTGGGTTAATTAGATGAATTTAGCTGACATCAGCCATTGATCTCTTTATCCTAAGTATGATACTGTTTATATTCTTGTTACTATGCCTAGAAAAAGAACTCATCCATAAGTATCTTCTGAAGTGCATGAATACTTTTCAGTTTTTCTGCTCCCCTATTCAGAAATATTGTCATTCCATGTTAATTTTTTATTTTTCATGCAGCAAGTAGTTAGGAAATTAATGCATATTTTGTGGTGGAATAATTGTAAAATTTAAATAATTTGTGATGAAAAATACACCTTCTTTTGTTTTTCTTTAAAAGCAATTTGAAATCCACAATATCCCAAAAAGATGACCACTTCTATGAAAAAGTCTTACTTGATTTTAATTACACTATCCACCCTTAATGATGTGCCATTATTCATAAAATGTTATTGGGTAGATAGAAATTTAGTCAGATGTTTTTTGTTTGTTTAACATCATTACTCAGTTTTGAGTCCATGAACAAAAGGAAACGAGCTTTTAATTAATGCATACAGAATAAGAAGGGCATGAAAGCATAATATTTAATTTGCAGAGTGTAGTTACACAATGTGTGTTCCTTGGTGGCAAAGCCAGCATGAGAAGTTCCTGCTCCACTCCACCTCTCCCTTCTTGCCCTCACTAAAATGCTGCAATTTTCTGCTCTTCCCTCAGCTGTGCCAATATAACTTCACGCTGTGTGTGTTCATCACTTCAGCCCTCTGGAATATCATTCACTACCCCTGCAACAGTATTGAGTGTTCTTTTAATTGCTTCCAGTACAGCCCCATAAACACCACAATTGAAGGCAGCAGACACTGACCTGGAAAATGACTTTATCTGCATAAAACAACATAAGGATCAGTGTCCATAATGTACCATTGCACTAATAATATCCTGGTTCATTATGGGCTGTCACACGGGCCTAACAAATGAATCCAATGTGATCAGCTTGTTCTTAACCAGCACTGCACGAGTCACTGGCTTCCAAAATTCACACTTGAGTACATTGGCTTTGGAAGGGCCAAGACTAAAACTCACCTGCGTCCATTACCAGGGTGACACTTTCAGGTTAGGAAATGTGGGCTGTCTGATGGCTCAAACCTTGTCTTTCACAGCCTGAGTCAGTCTGGAAATCCCAACAAAGACTTCAACCATTGCAGAAAGATGTGCAGTGTTCATGCTACTGAGGAAGAGTGGCGAGTTCAAACTAGAGATTTTGGACCAGCAGACTTCATTCTTTCATGCTTGACCTGCATCCTCACACACACAGAAAAAGTGTCCTTAGCTACCAAAAAGCACTAAAGTTAAAGAATTAGTAAGTGGTGACTGTGAGAGACTGAAATGTTAAAGGTTAATGGCTCAAACATTTGGCCATTTGCAGAGGTGGTGGGTGCTTTGCTGGGGCTGGGATTGCACCCCTTGAGGGGGAGGGGGAGAGTTCTTGGGTATGTGGTGGTGAAACCTCTGATCCACACAAGACAGAGGGGGTGAGCACCCTCCACTGGAGGCTTTGGGTTTTGAGCCAGATAAGGGAGAAGGCCAATAAAAAGCAGACCCTGTGGAGGCAGGATACTGCTTTTCATCACCAATTGTCAGCCCTTACACAACCGGCTCTGTTGTGAAACTCATCCCCCAACAGGGAGGATCACATTTACATGGAACATTCACATGAAGGCCTGAGCAAATTCATCCCTTCTGATAGGGCATAACTGCCTCAACTATGCTGACATGAGAGGCAGCTGTCATGTCTTAGAAGGGACCATAAACCATCAAAGTCCCCCAAAATGCCCCAGACTCATTTCTGAGGCCTTCCACCAGAGGACTACATGTGATCCAAAAGTAATGTAACAGATCCATGGTGTTGCAAAAGACAGTGTAAAACTCCCCCCCAGGGGAGGTGTTAGTGTGTTCTCACGTATATTTGAACATACATTAACCCACTGAACTCTGTTTCATGGGCTTTCCCCCACCTCCAATGGATCATCAATTTGACCAAAGAACATCTAAATTGCAACAATCAAGTCTCATCACTGGATGGCGATATCTTTCTTATCCTTTCTTTCTCTTTCTTTCTTTTCCCTTATACATTTTCTTAAGTCATATTTTTACACTTTCAGATTTCTATATTACTTATAGATAATAATAACCAAAATGGTTACATACCTGCTTTCCATTGCAACCAAATTGTTCTAAAATAAACTCTACATATACATGTTTTTAAACACCTATCACTCAATATTGTTTGTCTAATCCACCCCAAGGGATCTATTAACAAGAACCTGGGTTACTCTTGTCTTCAGGGGCGTGTTGTAACAGTGAAAAACTTAAATGGACTCTGGAAAAGCTGCAGAGGTCTGTAAAAAAAGAAAATTTCAATGCCAACAGTATATGCTGGGCAGCAGTTGCAGAGCTTTAACCATCTTGCAACAAGTCAAAGGCAGAACTGTATTACTTGCTAGGTTGTATTATGCAGACAGACAGAAGGTAGGAAGTGATCCAAAAAACCTAACAGTGTTAGAAACAGGCCAAGAAAGAGGGCAGTTATTGCTTATGAAAGATTAAATGAAATAGAATCCCACAGTTCTAATTATCTTCATTACTGGATCCTCACCCGTCCTTTCTCTCTCCAAACCGAGGTTTACTTTACAGCATCAGTTAAAGAAACGAGGGGTGAACTATGTCAAACAGAAGTTTTGCAAGTCATGAATCTTCTCTGTAACTGCTATCATAACTATGGGAAAATACTTTATAACTGAAATAATCCCTTTTAAAGGAGATTACCAAAGTGAACAGTCATGGTTGAACTGGTCCCAGCTTTGTTTCAGTCCTTAATTTAGACACTTTAACTGTTAGTTATTGCTGAAGCACAGTGAATTTCGCTTGGTAAGTCATTTTAAAGGCTGTTTCTCCATATCTTAAAAGGTCTGAAAGAGAGGTTAGAAAAACCAATAAATTTAAAAGTATAAAAAGCTATAGATATAAAGAAACCTTTTATCAACACATAGCATTTCAGTGAGACATATCCCAACATGAAAAAGTCATTTGCATGTTTACTGACGCATTGTGGATATTTGTTCAAAGCCTTTAACATAAGCAGTTAGTTACGCAGCACTGATTCATTTAAGTTCTCAAAGTTTTAATTAGTTCTGAGAAAATGTTTTATGTAGAAGCCACAAGTCACTGTGAAGCAGCGACTTCTCCGCCTTCTTCCTAGGATTCAAACCCTCATGGGAAAAGTCCTGCATATTAGATTTAGGCCAAGAACACTCCAAACAGAGAGCTGCAGCACCTCCCTGGCTGTCATACAGCAGCCCTGCATTTTTTAGCACCCAAAGGACTTCACAAATACAACACATTTATCCACATTTGGCAGATTACATCAAGCTGCAGAGAAATAAAGTCATTTCTTATGGACTAATAGCCATGGTTAAAACAAGGAAAAAAAAGGAAAAAAAGAAACAGCAGCAAAGGTTTTCTGACTGTCAGAGCAGCACAGCTGCAGCTGTGCAGAGGCCAGCAAGATGAGCAAGTAAGCCTGCAAGGCCCCTCTTCAGGCCTGTGTCCCACGTTTCCAGCAGCACAGACGACTGCCAGGAGGGAGTAGAGCTGCTCACATTCCCCTCACGTCAGGACTGACACTCCAGGAGGGCTGGTTCAGGCCTCCCTCTCACAACACTGCACCAGTTCTGTGCCCTGGCCTGGGGGATGACCCAGCCACCCCCACCTGTTGGAAGGGGACAATATTCTCTGCAGTTCTGTAGTGCAGAATCATGGATTTACCTGTCTTTTTTTTTTTTTTTGCCATCTCACTGCCTTCATTCCAGTGAAGATCTGGATGATGATGAAAGCCGACTTTGGTATTTGTGGTTTGATGAAAACACGGACTTTCTGCAGCCTTCACCATATTAATTCTTATTCCCTTATTTTACAAAATTAAGTAATTGGAGTGCATTCTTGTGGCAATTCAAAAAGTGACTTTTCAGAAAATTGAACGTACCCGATGAATTAAGTTCAACAAACCACTCTAAATCTTTTAAAACACTAATAAGTGCATTTTTCTACATATGCACTTATAATCTTCTACAAGATCTCTGACTTTTAAGTAACATCTAATTCTTGTTTCTCCATTTCCTTTTGTACATCCAGTTTTCACTTCCAGATCCTGTTTAGGACTAGAGCAGCAGAACGGAGAAAAATACCTAATGTCTTGTTGTCTGTAGCCTGGCAAGAGGGAAACGGGATCATCTGGCAAAAAGTTGCAATTCTGTAAGAATTCGATTTCTGCATCAAAACAACTGTATATCCTGTAAACCTGAATAACTAAGCATAAGCATCTGAAGATGCTTATCAAAGCTGAAGTAAACCTCTGTGTTCTGTCATCACTGCTAGAAGTGTCTATTCTAATGATTCGTACATATCATAGCTTGGATACATAATGATGTTAGAAAGCTCTGAACAGAGGAGGAGTATAGCCCGTGGGAGTCAGAAACAGCAAATTAAAGGTTTCTTTAAAAAGTGTCTTTAAACTTAATTTGTCTGAAAATGTGCATCATGTCGGCCACAGATAGCAATCATTTGTAAAGAATTTGCAAGTAGCTGGATCACTAAATTTACTTGTGACATCAGTACACAGAGTCAAGGTAGAACTTATCCTTTCACTGTTTCTTCTCCCACCCCAATGCAAAGCTCCTTCAGTTTTTCTTGGATCTGTCCCCATTGTGTCTTATTGCCTGCTACTATCAGCTGAGAGATGTGAGCACTCTCAGTGCTATTCTGTCTATATGGTTTCAATTAGCCAAACAACTAAAATAGTGCAAATCCTAAATCAAAGTGAAAGAAAGCAAAGGGATGGGAGACTTCACCAGTTAGAAAGAAAACCAGAGGAAACTGCATGTGATGCTTCTTTGTTATCATACCACACCCAAAAATATCACACAGTTACACTGTAATTGAGGAAAACCTACCTGAAGGAAACATCTTTTGCCCAAGCCCTGGACTCTGCCACTGGTGACAGAGGCACTCTTGACAGCAAGGTTACCCACTGAGCTGATAGAACAAGCAGCTAAGCATTCAAACGTCGATCCATTGGCAGCCTTTCCCCCAGCAAAGAAAACTCTCCTAGACAAGACCACCTGATGGTACACTCAAACAGGTGTTACAGTGCTACTGTGTCTCAAATAAGAGAAAAAAACTTCATTCTGTAACCATTAAACTACAACCTTTTTAAAATGCCCTGAGTACTACTTGAGTCTTTACGGTCAACTTTGGTTGAGATACTTTAAACAAGCACTAAACTGCTCAGGGATTAACCCCTAAGGAGAGTTAAGGGAATTCAGTATGAATGTAAAAGGCTTAGCTGGGAAATTTCAGTTAAAACTGAGATACCAAAGAACAGGAAGACTGCCATATCCTTAATTACCCACAATCCTCTATGATTGCTCTGTACTTAAGAATCACATTCAAAATCAACAGTGTGGTGAAAAGGCCATATGTGTAACTGAACTTCACCTGCCTGTATAGATCAAGTGAAACCAATCTTTAGGACCTCACTCTGCTTATGCAGCTTTCAGATTGCTCTGCTAAAAGCAATATGATGGCAAACACTGAGTGCCATTCCAAGACTCACCAACTGCTGAAGAAAACACTATCTACTTCAACATAATGACATATGATGGTGGATAAACCACTCACATTTATCAACCAAGAGCACACAGATGCTCAATTGTTGAAGTTTGGCTGAGGAGTTGCTTGCTAAGCTGCTGTAACATATTCACCGAGGATCTTATGAGTAAATACCAAGAGCTCCAACTGAAAAAAGTCCAGGAGGTTGGTGTTCCTAATTGCTTTGGATGCTTCTGATTACTAAGACTTAGTAGAAAATGCAGTGCTCTCTGATGCTCCAAAGAAAAGTTACTATGCTTCTATGCATGCTCTTTGATTACACATGCTGCATCTCATGGCCATACCATGACAATTTCCTGAAGGTTACTTGCCTCTGTGGTGTTCAGGATGTGACATGAGGTTTGCAGAAGCTAAAGGAAGAGTAACAAACAGTTTTACAGGACACTTTCCCTCTCCGTATATTAGAGCCGACTGTATGAGTACAGCGCAGCAGTACAGAGCACTCAAAAAGTTAAGATTATCCCAAATTTCCCCCTAAGAACAGATACTGCAGCACCAGCCATTCTTCACTGCAGGTCTCACTCTATGGAGCAGGAAGCCGTTTTCTTTCCCTACCACTGCAAGTCTTGGCCAGGAGTCCCAAGTGACGGCACTGTGGGGCTGAGCTCCATGGAAAGCGCCGTGTAAGAGAAGTGATTTCCTGGCATAAGAAAACTGCCGTGGAGCCAGAGCACCATCACCTGGGGATAGGCCTGCACTGCCCCTTCCCACTCATCCAATCACAGGGAGCACAAATATTTTATCCCTTCCTCAGCAGCACGCAGCTTTGTATTAGAACACACTGCATGTAATTAGATTTAGAACGAAAAAGTAATTTTCTCAGTATTCTTTTTACCATTATATCACTATTTTCCCCATCTTTCTAGAGCCATTTGCGTTAATTTTTTCTTTTCCCTAAATTTCACAGGAAGGGATTTTCAAAAGCACTAGACCTTCAAGTGAGTTCTGGAAAAATCCCTCATCCAGAAAAATACAAATAAATACCTAACCAGCCTTGCTAATACAGTGAGAAAGATAAACATAAATCCAACTGTGACTAAAATTCAATGGTTTTACAACTTAAAAAGTCTGTTGAAAAGGAAGATGATGACTCTTACACTGCATGTTACCTGTACTATTATTCTAACATATTTCTTAACTGCTAAGTTAGAGGGACATTCCTGCCCAGTGAAGGTTTCTCTCTGCACCCCTTGCAATCAAGCAGGATGTGATGACTCCCTGTACTATCTCGTTCTGCAAGGCACCCAACAAACCTGCCATGGGAGAACAGCAGAACAGAACTCTTCCCCAAGAGGAGAGCATTGAAATCAGACATTGCAAGATGGAAGCTGGGAAATAAATGAAAAAATCCCTGTAATCCTGTTGCCCTGAATGACATGAAATGACTCTACTTAAAACTTCTAGTGCTTGATCTGCCACCCCTGGTCTTCACCACTCCCTCTCCTCTTTCCCATTGAAGCACATGTTGTGGACATCCATATCACGGGACAGAGAGGCAACTATTGAATTCCTCATCCTGCACTAACAGAACACAGAGGAAAAACTACAACCCACAATCCTGGCCTCAGCTGTAGTACATGCATGCACATCGTGTTTATGCATTGTACTTTAGGATGGCATTGAAGAGCTCCCCTGACCAGCAGCTCAGTGCAGCACGCACAGCTCCCACAATTACTAGCAATCAGTCATTCCCTTTGACATTTTAGACATTTACAAATCCACCTGGATTCCTCTATTCTCTAAATAACAGCACATTGTGTCTCTTCTACACTCATGACCATCTTCCCTAAAAAAAAGTTAGTTTAGCCAACACCTGATTTTGTGTGCTATTGCTGTGAAGAGGGGGATACACAGAGACAGCACTGTACAGAGAGACAATGTGAGAGGAAGGAATTTTATACACGAGACAGATTAGAAGCAGTCTGGCCTTCCAGTTGCCTTGCAGGTCATAAGCAACCAAAAGCTTCTTGCAACACAACAAACCCAAACCATGCAGCAGGCTTTTGGTATCTGTCTCTGACAGACTTGAAGTATCAGATCATCCTAGTTCGTGTCTGCTTCTAAATGCCTGATGAGGACATGAAACTGTTCCAACTTCCTCTGCTTACCTTACTTCACATGCTCCCAGACTGCTGCAAAGCAGGGGCCCAGCACAGGGCAGTGCACCTGCAGAACTGTCACTGCAGAACTCAGCCCAGGCACGAGCTTGGTTAGTCTCAATAACAGAGTACTCAGACTTAGGAGTGGGGGCTGCATAGCTTTGAGTGGCTAATGAAGCCGTAATGGAGCATTTACCAAGTGATTTTTAAAGTAAACATCATCGATTTCCTTGCAAAACGTAGCACTTAAATGACGCATTCAAGGAGTGGCTCAGTTACCTGGTCCCTGGGGAGCAGAGAGGTGCCACACAGAGTAACTTTATCAATCGCTGCAGGCACTGTGGTCTCTGTGTCCATCCAGCTGTTGCCTCCAGCTAGATTTAAGGACCATTAGGATGAAGCAAAGCAAGGACTAAAGGATGCCCATCTTCCATCGTGGATGAGTGCTCTAACTAGGCTTTCGAACAGTTACAGGGGTGCATCTCTTTCATGTTCAGAAGACTCATACTAGGAACTCTTCTTGAAAGTTTTAACCAAGCAACTAAATTTCAAGAAAATATTTTTCTCATTTTGAGAAGCCAGCATTTTTTAATATAAAAAAAGTCACTGAAAATTCACAACCAGCTGCAACTATTATCCTAAGTTATTATCCTATTCCTCTGAGCAGTAATTTAATTGTATTTCGCAAAAATGTTAAACCAAACTTACTGTACTCTTTCCTTGACTTGGCTGCTCCAGTTTTGTGCAGTCTCCTTGGTCAGCAGCAGCTCAGCTCTTCCATGGCAAAGGAACGAGAACTGGTTGGATTTGCTGACTGTGGGAGGTACCACACACTCCTCTGCCTTTGGAAACTGGGCTGCTTTCAGCAACTGGAAACAATTTGCAGTTCCCCAGCCAGAGTTTTTGCAAACACTTAGAATCTCACTCTCTTTTCCCAAAGGAAAGGGATTACAGAACTGTTTTTCCCTAAACCACCACATGATTCACAGTCTCTTTTGAACCCTTCTACAGGCGGGCCACAAAAAACAGTCTATCAACCAGTTTTTCAATATGGATTTCTAATATTTATTACTAGTCTCACCCAAAATTATGTCAAACTGGTCTCAACAGAATTGTGCCAAACTGTCACAAAAGGGGCTGATGGAAACAATTAATAGCCATGGGGAAATCACACCCAAACTAGGCCCAGATCCCAGGCTAAGAGTACAAAAGAGAAATCACTGCAGACCAGTAGATTAAATGCTAGAAGTAACAAAATAATGAAGTCAGTTAAACCCCTTGAGAGTAAACCCACTGAGGGAGAAGGTCATCAAAAGACAGTGACAAAGCAGCTGCACGAGAGGGTATTTCAGTAGACCAACACCCTATAATATGTCCGGATTTGTTACTGCTTCTCTCACCAAAGGACAGTCAGTAAGTGAACACAGTTAGCAAAGCAACCACGAGCACGCACACAAGATGATTGTGCTGGCACTGCACAGCTCATTGTTTTAGGGCACAATTGACATGACTCCTCCGAAGTAGATTAAATGCAGCCACACCCAAATGGGCAAGATGGACAAAGTGCTGGGGAAAAGAAACAGAAGAATGAAATTCAGCAGTCAAATGTTACCCATGAAAGGCTTTTTAGTGAACATTTCAACATGCATCTTTGGTTATTAGAGGAAAACCAGAATGTACATCTAAAATTTAAATATAAATTCACGAAAAATAAAGTTGTGTAAAAAGCCACTTATCTACATTAATGGCTATGAGGAGAGTCCATACCAAGAACTTCTATTAATAGTCAGACTCTCAATATTTTGACAAAAAAGGAAGGATCACTGAACTTTTAGAGTTACAATGCTTCTCCTAGACAGATTTTAGAGTCTGCAGGCATTTATCTCCACTTTCTAAAGCAAGTACAACTGTCTCTTGCTATATCAAAAACTGAAAAGCTGACAGCAATACTTAGGCATACTACAGAAAACATTCTGCGTGACTTCCATCTGGTATTCATCAATCTAAGTAAATGTAAGGATGGTACATGTTAGTGTTCTTCCACAGTCTAGTGAAAATAATCTTCTTACCCTCCTCAATTCAAGCGTCACATATTTTTGTGTGAAATAGATATTTTTATTTATTAGTTTTTAACCTTCTCTACAGACTTGTATCTATGAGAAGGCCTTCTGGACATTCCTCTTGGAAGTACCAGACCACTGGGTGGTATTATGTCCAATTTTTCCAAAGCAGAAGTCTATCTATGAAGGGAAACAAAGAATCAGGTTACAGAGAAAGAACCAGGTGGTTTGCACCACTGAGAGATTTGAGGCTGTCCCTCTGCCCATGGAGTAAAAGTCATCCTCTACTCGAACAAAAAATCAAAATTCAAACACGCTCTGTTTTCCATCATTAGTAATGTTAAATTTGCTGCAAGTCTTAAAACCACATGGAAAACCTTAAGTTTTTCAAGATTAAGGCAATAAAATCCTAAGAGGATTCTGATTTCTCTTCGTTAACCAATATTTTCTATCATTACAGATAGTTATTACAGTAGAATTTCTGGCCAGCTTTTTCACAGAGGAAAATAGTTATGTCCATGTGATATTAACTACAGAGATGTGTGTATTTGCCAAAACATGGACTGAAGGTTTAAAGAATTACCACAGTTGCATTTTTAAATGTGAAGCGAATGGATGAGCCGGCTGAAGTCTTATAAAATAAACAAACAACAACAAAAAACCCTCACAAAATCCCACAAGTAATCAAATTTCTGACTGATAAACCACTACTACAGAGAGAGTGTGAAGTAAAGCCCCGTAAACTCACGGCAAGACTCTCTTCCACATAAATGGACACAGACCATGTTCCAGCTCAGGGTATGAACAGAGAGTCTGCTCAAGTTTCAGCCAGGACATGTGTAGCAGAGCTTGCTCTGCCAAGGAGGTACAAGCTTGGGTTTGGGGATTTGTTTTTTCTCATTTCTTGTTGATTTTGAAATTATTGCTATTAAATAAATTAAACAAGAAACCACAGACAATGTTAGGAGAATAGACAAAGGAATTCATCAACTATTATGAACCAAAACAAGTAAAAAAAAAAAATCTCAGTATTTTGGACTCAATTAAATACAGTCTTTTTTCCCCTCTTCATGACTATCTTTTTTTTAATCTAATGTCACAGTTGTGGTCTCTGCATTCCATGGTATTAAACTCCTTGAAAATGAATGAGAAACACACAAACCTAAAGAGCAAGCTGGCAGCAAAACTGTACCAACTGCAGGGAAGTATAATAAAGCTTTCAACATCACCAGCCAAGAAAAATCCAGTAAGGATTATTTCTAGAGCTTTGTATTTCACAGGAAAAAATTTTCACCAGTATAGCCAGAAAACATGATGTGGAGAAGACATCAGTGTGGAAAACCCGATCCAGATAGACTTTTCTGAGCTTTCCTGCTTTCCCATAGGTAGCAGTGTATTTATCACTGTAGGATATGCTTGAGATATTTAAACATAAATGGGTTTTTTTGAGAAACATGGACTCTGCTGAGAAACCAGACTGGCGAGATAGAAACAAATTTATCTAAAAGTAAGCTTGAGGAGCACAAGGAAATGCCACACAGCAGACACCTGAGCTAGTTCATTCTGTCTCTTGTTATGAGTTCTTCATTCCCCATATCATTCCTGTAGTCCTTTATTCCCAATTCCAGTGTGAATTAATCTTTCTCAAAAGACAGCTCATAATTTTGCAACTACAGTTTAGTTAAGATCCTACTAACAAAACAGAGAATCGGTGTCATCATGACTGATCTTTGTTCTAAATAACACAGGAGAAAAATATTACATTATCAGAGTCTTTTCAGTAAAAAATCATAAAGTTCTCATCCCTTACAGCATGACACAGCTTCAGCAGTGTGTTCCTGCAACAGGAGCATCACTTCTGTTTCAATGTGACTACTTCTTTAGAAATGAAGTCACAAATTCCTCAGTGAAGGATCCCCCTTGTCTAGAGGGATGTCCTTCTAAGGGTTAACTACTTCAGTGAAAAAATTTCATACCAAATTTATAGTTTCAATAAAAGTTTCAGATTTCATTTCACTGAAAATGCAGGCCAGTTGTAACAAGGTGACAGTAAAAGCCAATTTAGGAGTAGAACCATGGCCATATTAATTACCAGAACCTATATTTCCCTGGGAGAATTTTTGTTTTGTTTTTGGGGGGGTTTTTTGTGCTGGTGTTTGTTATTTTTTAAAATAGAAAAATCTTCAACCACGAGAATCATCTTCCAAAAGTAGCTATCAAACTGCTGGTCCAGCTCAAAGCAATGTGACTGAAGGAATAACACAACCACCTGCAGAGGTGAGGTTGCACTGCTCAATTATCCCCACCCACCAGAACCCAGGTGATGCAGATCTTCCTTCATGTCCCCAGACAGTCTTCCTACACATCCTCCTTTCTGCATTCTTAAAGACTTATATTCATATGAACTTGCAAGAAGGGGTTCAAATGTAATTTTCATACATGGGAGCCTTTCATGCATAGACATCTTCCATAACCAACGACTTCCCTCATAACTCAGAGGAAATCTAAACTGCACATGTTAATTTTACCATATACATGCCTTGGAACAGAAGAAAACCCCAGTTATTTCAGTTATAACTGCCCTTTCTTCTGGGGGGCAGAACACAAATTCACTTGCAGGACAGATTTCAGTGAAATGAATAGAAACAGAAGCAATGTTTTATAGCAGTATCATATTAATGATTTGGAGACTAATCATGTCTTATCAAGCCTTGAGCATCAGACAGACAGGAAAAAAAAGGGAAGATGTGTCCTCAAGCTGCATATTTCAGCAATCTATTTAACATGTACTTTATTTTTATATCATAGCACTGTACACGTTCAGTTGTATATTCTCTAGAAGTAATTAAGTTATAATAACTTGACACCTTGCCATGACTCTTTTTTTTCCACCCACATTTTACATCAAGCAAATAATATAAAAGTGAATAAAAAAATCTATGAAGGTCCTTTTAACCATGACAGTCTGTCACATTGTGAAAATCAGAGCAGATCAAGAATTGCTCTTATTTTCCAGTCTTGCCTCTCATTCGAACACATGGATTTAAACATTTACATGCCTATTCATAATTTATTGGAGAATTTGCAGCTCATGACAAATACAGGTCTAGCCTACAGGAAAAACAATGACTAATAGTTGAAAGAAAGCATTCCAATTAGTCGCTAGGAAGTACACCTATGCTCATTTCTTGGTCCTCAGGTGGCAGTAAACTCCCATAGGGAAGTCTGACATCAAATTTGTCGTCCGGAAAAATATATCACTTTCAAATGGCAATAGCAGTTAGATCAGAGACTGAATTTCTCTCTTGGTACATACCAGTAGGAAAGTTTATCTTTAAAGAAGTTCCCAAAGATCTGGACCCCTTAAGGAGGTGGTGGGGAAAAGCTGTGCTCCCAGTTGTGTTCCTGCTACTGGAACGTGCTGCATTCTGCCTCAGAGAACCTGTATTTTCTGTTTCCAATGTCAGTGTTAAGGGTAGAGGCAGTGGAGCCAGGAGATGCAGAGGAAAGCTGTTGTGCCTTCCACAAGGATCCCACTCTGGCCACATTTGCAGGACACTATTCTGAAAAGACCATTTCTCTCAGCTCTTTCCCCTGTCACAACAGGGTAGTCTTGCCAAATGCCATTCAAAATATGCTTGGGTGCCATCTTCAGCATCATGGAATCCTTAGATTCATGGATAGGAAACACATTCTCACTCAGTCATAAAGCATTGCATGTCTCCATATTGGGCTTATTTTGTTCCAAGATTGTGTTCTCCATGATCCTCCTTCCAAGACATTGTGCACCTTCAGCCTAAATCCAGATTTTTGAGATAAATAAAAGCCTAAGTTCGCTTGTGCTCTGTAAACTTAGTGCAACATAAGGCATTCACAGAGTCCCAGAAGGGTTTGGGTTGGAAGCGACCATAAGGATGATCTACCTCCACCCCTCTGCCATGGTCTGGGACACTCTCCACTAGACCAGGTTGCTCCAGCCTGGCCTTTAACACTTTCAGGTTGTATTTCAAGGGGCATTTACCAAAAAAAACCCACTGAAGACAAACCAAAGTGGATGTAGATTTACCTGAGGGCTAAGGGAGTCATGAGGTCTTTTCTTTCCACTTCCTCTCCCTTATTAGATAAGCTGGTATAGAGCTGGCTAAGCATGTGCTACATCTCATGCCACAGCCATGGTCAGAGGCTGTGCAATCCCGATGAATACTAGGCCTACTCCAGTTTCCAGTTGAATGTGGCCACAATTACCATCTTGCTTTGAAAAGGCACAGGGACCATAAAAACAGCATGTCTAGAAGGGGTTCCTCATATTAAAATATCTATTGCATTGAAAGAATTTCCCATTAAGAGTTTTCAGTGTATTCTAGTAGTCCAGATGATAATTTCTAGGATTTTAGTACAGAATTTTTTACCCTCTTCTGGAGGATCAGGAATTTATGGAATCTGAAATATGGCCTGGCCGGTTTTTAAGTCAAGTCAAGTCCCTTCTGTCTGGACAAGTGGCTAGGAACAAGGGAATAACAGAAGTATTTGACAAATTCCAACAGCCACCTTCAATCAAAATAAAAAACATGTTGTCTTCCTAAATACATTATGCTCAATCTGCATGTTAATGAGAAATATATAAATCGAATTAGGCATTAACTGACATTAGAATTTTTTTTTTTAATGGGGAGGAGATGAGGGATGTTGTTATTAAGGGAGTTAAATTCTAACATCTGTTTTTAATTCTACCAGCTTAATCATCTGTTTATACCTACAGGCTTTCAAGACATCATTCAACAATGCTAATTAAAGCTGACAAGTTTTGTTCAGTGTGAAGCTGCAAGCCACTTACTCATGTCGGTGCTGTCACTGCTGCTTGACGAAGAGATGACAAGGGGCAGAGTGCCCCCAAAGGGATGAGAAGAGGTTCACCTTGTCTCCTGTCAGACAGAAGAGTGAAGAAGTGACGGATGGCAGTGACCATTGCTCTGGCTGTAAGCCTTTGTCCCTTCTCCAGGCTGGGTCAGAATCCTCCAGTTTTCTACCACGGCTAGCCTAAAACACAAATCCACAGCAATATTCTCTACTGTATTTCTAAATTGCCACAGAAACGGGACTCCCATTTAACAACACATTGTAGACATCCACAACACACATTCTGTTTTTCATTAGCAGTAGGAATCCCATCTGCAGCAATGCCCCCAGGAAACTTACTATTTGTTCTCCAGTGAGAACAAGATTCAGGAGAGTGGCAGTGTGCATGGGAGTAGATCATGCCTAGGAAAGCATCTGCAGAAGGGGCTGACTTGGCTCAGGCAAAATGATGCACCTGATGCAAGAAACCACGGACAAATGACAAAAAGTTTATTCACTGCTTCATATGCTGGACTTCAGACTCCACAGATCCAAACATAGATGTTATTGGCTACTCATTTACATATTTTCTCCTTAAACCAAACAAAAAACCCCATGTCAATCAGAGAATACTGGTGGAGGGTCAAGCAAGCAGGCCAGGCACAGCCTCTTATAAAATCCCAGCCTCTGAACTCTTTGCATCATGCAGGCACACCATCCCCAGTGGAGTAGGCTCATGGGTGATCACTGGGATCCACCCCAGGCTGCACAGGCTGGAGACATGCCAGGAGGAGAGAACCCAGGGAGGGAACGAGTTAAACGGTAGCTGTGCACATTGTGACTCATTGACTTTTTGTTACACAGAGGTTTATCTTATTTTTCCCCACATAGGAGTTTCACAGCCAGAATAGACTTTTTTTTTTCAGTAGCCAACATGCTTTTCAAGTGTGTTTTTAAAGCTGTCAGAGTCTGGAAGAGGCTTTTTGTTACCCAGTGTGGCAGTTTGAGCCACATTAGAAATCTAAAATCCAATTTTCAGGCTTTCCCCCACCCCTTCCCACAATTTATCCTAACACCGGAGAGAAACTTTCAGACCAGAGGCTTCTGTAGGGGAAGAGGGAAGTATATACATTTATTTACACAAATAAATACTATACAAACTAAAGGCAACTATATATATATATATATTACATTTCTATCAGTCAGTCCTTTCAAGCCCCTCCTTTAACTTTAGTCCAGGAGCAGCTTTTCAAGGCTGATATGTAACACAGTCTTTTGCTGTGGGAGTGTTCTGGGTTCCCCCTCACCAAGTTCTAGTTGTTTGTTGCAGTCTCTCCTCCTCATGAAGTCGAAGAAGATAGCTTTGAGTCCTCGTTCTTCTGCTGCTGTGTGATCTCTCTCTCTCTCTCTCTGCTTCATACCTCGGTTCGTAGGCTGCTGCAGTGTAGTTCAGCTTATCAAGCATCCACATCCTGGACTGCTGGACTGTTGATTTCTCCTCGGGTTTTCGGCTGTCCTGCATTTTAGATCACAGCAGGGACATCCTCCGGGCCTCTCTCTCTCTCTTTCTGGGGGTCCATCTCCAGTTCTTGCCTGGGATTTCCTCCCTAGCAGTCGAGCCCCTCCTCCAGCCCGTCCACTTGGCTCTGCTCCAATGCTGAGCCTCGCATCCACTCTCACTGAACAGTGAGAGGGAAAAACAGCCCTGCTCTGCAGCTTGGCTGCAAAGGTGGGGGGGGAAGAAGAAGAAGGCCTGGCTGCAGGGCCTGCCTCTCTCTCTCCCACTTACCAGTTGTTTGTGAGTCGCATCCCTCACAAACATGCACTCATTCCAATGCTGTCTCTAACTCTGGCATAGGCAGAGTTAGGGGGGCCACAGGGCTCCCCTCTTCCCCCTGGAGGGGGAGAGAAGGAGCCCAGCCACCCCCTGGCCTCCTACATCTACACACAGCAGACACCAACTGCAAAACAACCAAGACAGAACTGCCAACCGTTTCCAGTGCTGTGATGTATGATTTTGAGCAGAAGCGAACAACATGGACAGTGACTGGCTCTCCAGGGAACACTGCCCTGGCACCCAATCACCTCTGAGCCCCCCCAGCCTCTCGGGGGGGCCAATTTCAAACTATGACACCCAGGCATACAGCACTCAGTACCTGGGGGCTTGGCTCCTTGGGTGAGGTGTCCAGACATCTCTGCAGTGAAAATAACAGCACCACCCAGCACCATACTGAACCCATTGGTTTTAGCAGTAGAAGTTATTTCATGCCCCAGGTAGCCATAATTAAACACATCTGTTGCATGAAAATTATCCACTGCCAACTTGAGAGCAAAGCACAGTATGTCCTAATCATCTGTATTCTCAAGACCAACTTTACCTCCTAGAAGACTACATTAAACACATCATATCATCACCACCACTGCTTCAGTCACTCTAAAACTCACATGACATGCAAACGCACCTAAAAATCCACTTTGAGGAGAGCAATGTCTTTAAACTGGGAACAGTAACTTTGGTAGTGATATTCCAATAACTACTACACTGAACGTTAGTAATATATAAATTATATATTCCAAATACTTTCACAAAAACAGGTTAAAGCACTTCTCTCAATCCTCTACAAAGAAAAAAGTTATAGAGAAAACAACTGTTAATTCAAGCCAGTTTTAACTTCATTTCTCTACAGTTACATTTTCATAGTTCAATACACAAAAACATTTTGACATATATGCAAATCTGATAATGTCAGGCAGGAAAGGTGAAGTCCCTATATATGAAAGGTTGAAGTCTGATCTTCAAAAGGAGCCTGCAGCTGGCTTTTGTCATCTTTCTTCCTCTCCTTGATTTAATAAGCAGAACCCCAGTTTAAGGAAAAAGATGATTTTGACCACAACAGAAAAAGAACAACAGACTCCCCATACTGAGCCAAGAATTCACCTTTTCTCTGGGGGAAAACACTCTAGCACTTTTCAAAGAAAAAAAGAAGAGGGGGCAGAAATAAAAATCAGATTTTCAGGTTTTCAGCTACAAAATTTTGAAAGTAAATAATAAGAAAAAAAGATAATAATATAAAAGTATTTCCCACTAATTCAAACACATTTCAATTTATTTCCTGTTTTATTTCCCCATCTAATCTAGTATTTTCCATAGTTGCTGAAGTGGAAAACATTTTTGGAACTGCCACTCTTGTTTTGCAGAATAAAAGTAAATATTCTTTCTTCTCACTCTCCCCCCCTCACACTTATAAGATGATTGCTGTATGGTTTTCTGCAGCCTCAAGTAAAAGAGACCCCTTTTACATATTAATGCCACATCCCTCAGGTCCAATAGGCTAAAAGCCCATGAATCTTCTTTTAAAAAAAGAAGTTATGTATTTTATTTTACTGGTTTGGGATGCTGAGAGCCCCTGAATCACTCTTTCAAAAATAAAGCTTATGATGTCACAGGGTGTCACACCCTTCATTTGTAGGGTTGTTGATCACTTGAACATTTCTCTTCCCTGTCACACTCCCTCCTCCGAGCCCGTGCAGATGCAGGGCTGTAACAAAATAACCCCTCCAGGCAACACCAGCCAACAGAGCATCAGCAGCGAACAGCAGCTTGGAGATGTGCATCCAGAGCTAAAACTGAGCTCTCCAGGCACCTTGAAATCCAGTTACGAGACTTGCACTGCAACAAACCCAAATGATCTGGGCACAGAGTATGAAGTGACTCAAACCCTCAGGAGAACTGAGAGCTTACACCTCTAAGGGTACATAGCACATTCACACACAAACCTCAGAGCAGGTTGCTATAAGTATATCCATTACAAAGAATTAAAGGTTGCAGAAAAAATTTCTTAAAGAGACCTTTTTGAACAATTCAAATGCATCAAAATGAACAGAAACTAAAATTTTATCAGCAAATCCTCACAAACAAAACATTCGGTCTAGAGGAGGCAATAGAATACCATCAAAGCACTTCTTTATTTTAGCAATGCTTTGGGGATGTGAGTGCTCCACATTTTCTTTTTAAATGTTGACTTGCCTAATTGAAATGCAGCTCATGTGGCACCCAGGCTTACTTCTGGATCACTGAGAAATTGGTCCGATTTAGAAATGTCAGGATCTGGTTAGCAATTCAAATGACCACAGTGGTAATTACGGCTTTTCATGTTCCTGCATGTTGCAGTGCATCAAAACTGACACAAATGCCGGGGTTTATAATATCACAGCATGGAAATAAATGTTCAAAATTATACGAAAATGTGCTGGTAAGAGATTAATAACTGTTCTTCCAGGAAGAAAGATGGCTCTTTTCAACCAGTATATTTTAAAAAACACTTCTCTGATAGCATCTCTCCTTGAGGAAAACTGAATTATATTATCACTCATAAGCTATAATAATTTCTGTCAGCACCAGTCAGAATATTTGAAGGAAAGGAGGAGGAGAAACAGGGAATAGGTTGTGGGAAAAATAGTGCAATCTTGTAAATAATTCCAGAGAGATACTACTTAAAGGTTCCCCTCCAGTATTTTGTTCGCTCTCCCACCTGGCAGAGCAGAACATATTTCAAGTGTTTTATTTTGATCATAAAGTGGAGGAACTCTGTGGATAGGGAGCAATGCATTGTGAGTGACGTGTGCAGCCCCACGATCTGTGATACCAACGTGTCGTTTTGAAATACGGGCCTAAAGCAATATGCGCAAAGGAACCTTCTTTTCTTTTTCAGGGTAGAAAGGTCTTTTGAAGCCTCACGTGCCCCCAAAAGTCTGCTTATGAAATAAAATAAATTAAACAAGCAATGTCTTCAGTAGTTCTCTTGTGCAGCAGCCAACTGAGTCATTCAACTGCCTTCTAGCTATGGAATGGTTTAAACAGAGATCAACACTTGGTACTGCTGCTGTCTGCAGAAAGTGTCTGAAGTGAGATACCAGTCAGCACACCCACAGCAGCTGCACACCTATTTTGTCACCTGACTAATCACACAACACAACACACTCTCAGCCATATACAAGACCAAGAGTAAAGTGAACAGACCAGTGCAACGTCCTCACAGGCTGACCCAAGCCTCAGAAGAAAGCCTATGCTTTCTCTGCAGTCTCATATTTTCTTTCCACTTGGATAAGATGTTGGATGTCCATGTATTTATCCATGATGTTAAGATGGAGAGATGTGTTGGACAATACCTTCCCTCCTGCCCCTGACAGTGCTGCTGTTTCATGGGTTTGCTGTTTGTTCTGAGCAGCATCTGCACCATTCCCTTTAATCCAGCATAGAAAAGCGGCTGATGCTAGAGCTGCAGGTCCCTCAGCATGTCACCCCACTGTAACCTGGTCCTGATCCCAGAAGGAACAGTTCTATATTACCTATGCCTCTGGTCTCTCTTGGCCACTCCACCCTCTTATACCAAAGATGGATGTTCTTGAAATGACCCTGGGAAGCAGATCAGAGAGCTGATGGAGAGCAGACCACCCTGACCAGATAAACCAGGAGATAAACCAGGAGAGGAGAGAAGGGGAAACTTTTGGTTCGATCCACTTTGTCCTGTAGCTCACAGGTGTGTAACACAAAGAAGTCAGAAGCAGAAAGTTTCCTCCTGTAACAGTGCTTAACACTTAGGCCAGAGTAAAACCCAACAGAAGTGAACCAGAAAAACAGTCAGTTACTAATGTTAGGAGGTGTCATGAAAAAAATACAAAAGATTCTGCCTTGAAGAAGAAACACTCTGCAGGAGGTGAATCATGTCTCTCACATGGTGTTGAGCACGGGGCTTACACTGACGCCCTGGCAGCTGTGATAAGCCCAGAAAAATCCCAAAGGAAAGTGAACCTCTAGGTTTCCGTCTTACCACACAAGGCCCTTTTAAGCACTGGATTCAGCATCAGAGATACATCTTCGTCTCTGTCATTGTCTTTTGCACACTCTGTCTCAATTTCTCCAGTTCTACAACTGTACACCTATTTTTCTGCTTTAATTATATACTTTCCAAGAAGCAAGTGCCAAAGCTTCTCTTGAAACAAAAGACTAAAGTATTTTATCTTCTGATCATTTGTGAAGTATAGCTGCCACTGAGACACGGTCATAATCAAATTTAGTGAAATTTGCTCATATACAGGGAAATCACAGCTAGAGAAGCCCCTGTCAAGTCAATTCTACTGGGCAAACATGCCAAGAATGTGAATCCATAGGTGAGCAGAGTGCACGTGGTTTTAAGACACCTTCAAGTGACCAACTCATAATCCTAAACAAGTCATTTCTCTGTCTCAAGTACAAGTGCAAAACTTCAAGGAATGCAAATTCCATTAAGGACTTCAAAATTATATCCTTACAGAATTCTTTTACTATTGGAAATGCAATAATCTTTTCTGAATAAAAGCAAGGCAGTGTAAGAAAGATTTTGCTGGAATTAGCACTTCATCTAGCTCATTACCTGGTGAAATTTCACAGGCACATCTTCAGTGTTAAACATCCGTTCAAATTTTTGCTGTATTTTCACAAGCACATGAGATGCAAATAATGCACTGCCGTGCCAATGACCTGATCAAAACTTCCAATCAATGGTGGGTGGACTGGACGACTGCACTTCAAAGAGCTCTAGAGACATGAGGAAATAAAACATATTTGCATGGTAGGGAGAAACTTTAGCAAGTCTAGATGCCAAAGACTTACCTGAGCTTCAAGTCCTCTATCAGTAGACACAAAAACTCAGCTGGTATCTTATTTCCTCAAATTATTTACTAATGCCACACCTGTGCTAATGCCACATCTTACAGTATTTTGAATCCAATTTCTATGTCATTGAGAATATAACAAAATTCAAAACTCTCATTTGCATTTAATGAGAACATTACAAGAAACAATGCATACTGAAAGCATTCAAGACAAAGTACCATACAAAGCATGAATCAATTCAGAGCAGTAGGGGAAATTGGCTGCCTACCTTATTTCTCCCCAACTAAGGAGGTGTTAATACTATCACCCCAAGAATGTTTTCCAGCATTTTCAGAAGGGAAGTAAGTTTTGGAAACAACTGACTCTTAACTTTACAGCTCCTTCCAGACTTTGGAGGAAGAGAACTACAGCCAAGACTGCAAACCAAAGCTCCAGCCTAGTAAGGTACAGCATTAGTGCTACACTCAGGCAATCCTTTCATCCCAGCTCTGCAAGAAAGTAATGCCTTTCTGTGGTATGACACAAACCACCACGAGAACTTAAACTTCTGTTTCTTAAAAAAATGTATCAATAATATACTAACCAGTAACCGCAGAGTGGAATTAAGGAACTACTATTCTACCACGATAAAAAAAAAAAGAAACCAATAAAGTGCACTATTTTTATCTTAGAAAAAAATCACATCTTACACAGTATGCAAAAGTATTTCTTACTCTACAAACAGACTGCTTCTGTCCAAGAATCAAGGCCTTAGTTTACAGCTGGGATACTATATTGATTTAAGAGAAAACCAAGGATCTCTGCCGAACCAATTGTGCTCTGCATGAGAAGGCATGCCCATGTGCCACAAGATTATTTAGAGCATTTCTTGTCTTTAGAGCATGAGAAGTAATAATAAAAAAAAAAATACTGCAGAAAAATTTCTGCTAGGAGCATTTTAGTGAACACTTTAGCTCATAAATTCAGTCAGACAATGAACAAGTGCAGAACTCTACTTCTTTCTTTACTTTTAGATGTCTAACAGTGACTTAAAAAAAAGCTATGGCATTAGCAATGAGTCCTTTTGCCTTTGTATGATCCTGAACATAGACTGCTATTTAGTAATGTCATTTAGATCAACAAATATGGTACTACAAATTTAAACATGGAAAAAGAAACACATTGCCTGTGTGAGAGATTCTCTTTCTGTTGCCAAAATCTGAGCTCCTTCATTCAAACAAACTGTCACACAAGACTGGACCTCAAAGCTGACAGCTGTGCACTGCAGGTGACCCTAGTCATACTCAGATGGCTGTCACCATTGCAGAAAAGTAAAAAATAAAAAATTTATTTGGACATAAAGATAAAATACCTCATTTAAAGAAGTTCATTTTGTGTGAGTCAAAATCAAGAAAGAAGAAAGGTTTACACTATAAACTGTAGAGAAGAGATTTTTTTTTCCATACAGGCCTTGATATAAAAAGGCCCCACAGGCTCCCAGGTGAGAGTTACAAACAATAATAGTAGTAGTAATTAAAGTAAAATAAAAAGCAAATAGGCAGATTGGATTCCCAGTAGATAAAGGCACTCTAACAACTTACAATGAACACATGTTTGAAGTCAACTTCAAGTAATATGCTAAGAAGAATTATGCACATCTGCTTCATGCTCACTGAGAATAATATCATCAAAACTGAATTCAAACGTTTCAAAGCTACAGAGAGCCTGAGCTTGTCTGACTAATTAAAATTAACCATGTTACTGAGTTACAAGCTTATCCCTTTGGACGAGCAAATTCTGGCTAAGGTCACTTCATCAAGCAAATGTCTGTATTTAAAAGGCATTAACAATAAGTTTTTTCTAATTAACATATTACTAGATTGAGTGAGATTTTTGAAGTTATTTAGATTTTGGAAGACCCAGAATAACACTCTTTAGTCGTAATACACGAAGACATAAAAATATTCAATAAAATTGAAGAAAACAGGTCAAAACTAGAACCTTAGCTGAATTATTAATAAGGCCAAAACAGCACTTGATATGGAAACACCCTTGTCATAAGTTTACTTGTTCTAAAAAAGCAAGCAGGAATTTCTCTTTCCCCTGCCCCATTGTAAAAGAAAGATGTTGAATGGGGGAGGGCAGTTTGCCTTGTGTGATTGATTTACACAAAAGAACTAACTGGCAGGACTGCATTCCAAGCTGATGGTCCTCCTAAGAACTGTGGGAAGGAGTGATGAAGTTTTTTTCTTCACTCCTCAGAAACGGGATTCACTTCACTTCTGCCTTAACTCAGGTAAGGTGTGTGTTGGAAAGGTTCTGAGGTCATTTTGTTCTCGGCTTGGTCATCTGTCTGTTTGCTGGTTCCAGGTTTGCCTTTGTTTCCTGTACCCTGTTCTGCCTCCAGCCCAGACCTGTTCGGACTTCATCAGAGAGGTTTGACCCACCTACAGAGGAACTTTATGGAGAGGAAGTCGCCCTTTCCCTCCTCCGCTCCCATGTCTGGCAGCAGTTTGTGCCTATCAATGAAAAGGGGGAAATCCTGGCCACAACCAGCCACAGCCAGTGTGAGTTTTCGTGGGAAGAACCCCCTTTGTCCCCTTTTCCCCCTCTTGGTGGGGGGGGAAAATCTCCATTTTCAGCTTCTCCCGTGCACTGGGGCCCAACAGCGTCCCCTGCTGGCCATGGTTAGAATTGCACCAAAAGGCGGAAAGTACCGAACTGTTTCCTTTTAAAGGGGATTTTTGGGTACAGGGTTATTGTTTGGTTGGTTTTTGTGTTCTGCCAATACACATATATCCTTTAACAAAGGGCTGGGTTTTTTTTTTCCTTTCTCCATACTTCCTCTATTGGAGCCTCTTAATTTCGGATTTACAGTTTCTTAGAGAGAGGAACTTGGTCTACCTCATAACTCATCCTCCTCAGCAAAACACTTTAGTCTCATTAAACTGAGACAATCCTATTTTTACTAAAAAGTATCAATTAATTTTCATTTTATTTAAAATTCAAATAAATAGAAAAAAATGTAGATTTAACTGTGGTTTGACATTACTGAGGCCGTTGCATCTTCCACGTTCCTTATGTAAATTATGGACCTTGTTTTCCTTGGTCAAATGTAAAAGGGGAGCAGAGAATTGGAACAGAAAGTTCCAGGTACTGTAACAAGTTCTTTTTTCCAGTCTTCATTTTTCCATAATATAATATAAAATGAGAAAGTTAAGATCACAATAGAGAAAAAAAAGGTTAGGTTTCTCAGAATGCACTATGCAGAAAACTAGATTAGCATAGTGGTAACAGCTGAAAATTCTGACTCCACCAGTCCAGCTCTGTCCCAGCCGGAAGGTGCTGGGAGAGCTCGGCACAGGTGTGCAGTTATCAGTCCATCACCACCAGCTCCGTTTCCCTGTGCAGTCAATTCCCTCTGATTCAGGCACCTCTGAGTATCACTGGAATATACATAAGTGTTTAGGTGGCAAACTGACAGTTTTAAAGACCATTATTTCCTTTGCAAAGCATGGTAATCCATTAGCATGGCAATCCATCATTCTCTGTGGAATCTGTTTCTGTCTGAAGACAGATTTACTCACTGTGTTCCAACTGTCCCACATGACTGTAGGCAATTTTATTTTAGTATACTGGCACTAACAAACTGAAACCTACTAAAAGAAAATAATTTTATGTCACAAAATAAAACCTCCTCATTTTATCAGACACTGATCTGATTATTGTCTGATTAAAGCTAATCAATGCAATTACACAGTTTAGAAGTACATGCTGTGGACCCACAGATCATCACAGAAAATACTTCTCTTGGTGCCAGCTGTGTTTCAGATTTACTAGAGTTTTCTGTAATGTTCTTTTTCAAAAAACTCAGGGGTTTCAAATTATTCTTTCAAATTTAATTATAGAAATAGAAATGGAAGATGTTTCCTACCATTTGCTTTCCAGTGAGAATATTCCATTAAAAGGTAGCAATTTGGAGATGAAGCACAGCAATTCCATGCATTGTGGTGCTCCATTAGCAAAGGCCTGGATTTGGAAATCCAGAGTCTCACTTCATTGCCCTGACAAAACTGATTAGCAGTTCACTTGACTATTACAACATGGACATTATTGCCATCATTTAATATCTTAGCATTAATATGTAAGGCTGCCAAAGGATTCTAATCACAGGAATACTGTTCAGGCTTAAAAAAGAAAAAAAAGTAACCCACAAGCAGCTTTATCTAATTAAACAAAAAACAGATCAGAATGTACTACTGTCACTACCATAGGGACAAGGGTCAGTGTGATAGTATTCTCCCTTTTATGCCCTGTGGCAGGCAAAATTTGATCTAAGGCTTGCCAGAAATTCATTGTCTATGATCTGAGAATTCCAGTTTCACCTTTACCCAGTTGATCCAGCTCTGATCTGAAGTATCAATGATGTTCTCTTGCATACAGGTTCAGGACCTCTGGGTTGAAAACCATTTTGACATTTCTGGTTTGGTATCCTGCCCTCAACAAATTAATCTGATGCTCATGTATCACCTCCTGGCTACTCACTGCCACAGCCATCTGTCCTCATGGCACACTGCCTGTGGACTAGGGGATGTGCCAGTTTTACTAGGGCACAGATGCCAAGAATAGGTGGTTTTAAATCCACAGCCAGCATATTAATTCAGTGCCATCTTGTCTTAATGCCCTTCCTCCACCATCTCAAGGAAGGCAAGAGTAGCCATACAAGAAGACACCAGAAGTCTGTCCAGCAATCCTCTCTGACTCCAGATGCATGTCATTAACAAGTGCTTTAAAACAAGGGTATCAAGACCTGAACAATTACAGAATAACCTGCTCATCAAAAGCCTGGAAATATTTCAGATGTAAACATGCATATGGGCTTCTCTGTAGAAAGTGTTATAAAACCTGGAGTGAACCTCTCATTTAAAACTAGAAATGCCTCAATGCTGTTAATCATGTAAAGCAAATTAAAGCCACTCCAGCCCTGACACAGTGCCAGTATAGAAAGGTTTAACATTTAGTACATAGTTGAAATCATTTTGAAACTCCTTTTCTTTCTTTCCTTATCTCCCTAATGGAGACAAGCTTTAAACTGAACTATCTGATTGCCTGAATATGATTAATAATGTTGTAAGTGCAACCAGTTCTTCTATACCTCAATTTGTGTTAAGGTTAAAATCCTGAAAAGTGAATGCTGCATTTGTGCTATGGTGCTTAATTTTCATGCCTGTCCCTGTCTGCCAGTCTGAAGATTTCACTATTTGTACTGGGTAGGCAACCTTTTGCCTGGGGAGGTCACACAGCCCACAGTGAGGACAGAACACACTCTCACAACTCCCCCAGCCCACGGCAGATGGTAAGTTGGTAAGTGAACTTCCTTCTGCTTGGTAAGAAAGTAAGTGAATTTCCCTGGGATCAGGAAGGACTGTAAACCAATTTCCAGTCATGTTTAAGGAGTCAATAAGGGAAAGAGCAACGAAGAAGAGGTTGCAGACTATAGGGATGATAGTGAGAGCACTTGCCCTGGTGCCAGGATTTGTGCCACTGCTGTGGCTGAAGCAGTGAGTTACCAGGTAATGTGAGTTACTCACTGCACACCTGCCCAGCCTCACAGCCAGCTGACAGCTCTGTACTGCTGGCACAGGTACAGCATGGATTAAGAACTAGCCTCAAGGCTAATGGCAACCACACAGGACAGATCAAATCACACAACATTAAAAAGCAAAGCTGATGGAGTTGCAACACACATGGTTCCTCTGAGGAGGTGAGATCCAGCCAGCACATATAAATATGGCTGACTTTTTTTGGCAGAGAAGAGATTTTTCTTAAATACATTTGATTTCCCCAGTTATATGGCACACAAATGTGCCAATTTTGAAACACATTTAAACACTGAGTACAACACAAATGCTTTCCAGTCCTGAACCAGGAATTCTACCGTATTTGGACAAAGCCCACTTGAATAAAAAGCTAAACCACAAAAAAGAAAAGAAAATAAAAGAAAGCTAAACCCAAACACTTCATTCATTTTCTGCTCAGGCACCAGAAATTATTTACACTTTTCCTTACGACTTCATCTTTCTCTCTCTCCAGATATCTCCTCCACTCTTCCCATCCAAATTGCTCAAACTGCTGTACAGCTCTCAGATAACTGAAGATCAGAATTCCCAAATACCTATATCTGTCAAGTCACCTACAGCAAGCTCCCTCGCAGATGTCTGCTGCACCAAAAAAATCCTGACCTAAGCCCACAGAGTCTGAAACACCAGTGAGCATAAGTTCCCTGAACTCCATGAAACTCCAGGTAGACTTACCACAAGAAAAGAACAGTGCTGAGTTCCACCAGCTGAGTTTGCCTCCTTCTCCTGACAGGAGGGGCTAGCACTTCAAATCAGAGGATTTCATGTCAAATGGTGAGAGCATGGTACTAATAACACCAAGGTCCACAGATTCAAATCCCATATAGGCCATTCACTTAAGAGTTGGACTCAATGATCCTCAGAATATTCTGTGAAATCTTAAATCTGTGCAATATCAAACTATTTAGCACTTGCATTATTAGGTATATTAGCAAATAATATGCACAATTCAAATGTCTTGTCTGTGCCCTGCAGTCGTTGCCATTATTTATGGATGCACAGTTGTAGTCCTAGTCATTAAAAAACATTTCAAGTCTTGCCTCAATTGTTTATGCTTTTGGGCATCAGGCCAAGTAAACTTACACCAGCCATGTTTGCCCCCCTCACCCTCCACAGCCTCCCCGAGATTCTGCCCTTCCCACAGTCAGGTGCAGTCCTCCCCAAAATTCCTTGCAACTGGCAGGCAAGGGACGTGCACATGCACTTACTGAGAAACTTAGTTGTTCTTTAACAGAGTGGAGGAAGGAGAGGTCCCCACTGGCACAGCAGTAGCTCTTTACCTGCTTTTTTGACAGTGAATTAGAGCAACCAGCAGAGGAAAGACGCTGGGACTTTCCCAGGTAGTTCAGGAGCTCTCCAGGGTGTTTAGCAGGTATCTTGAAACTAGTGAGGCTCATGTAATGGGCAGCCAGTACTAAACTGGTCTCTTGAGCCTGAGGATGAGGAAAGCAAAGCGTGGCTTTTTCTCTCCAACCTTCCTCTCAGCTCTGCTCCAGGTTCTCTGATAGGACAAAGAGAGCTGACCTGCACCCACCTCTGACAAGAAGTCAGTCATGGGAGCTTCACTCACTTTTTAAAAAGAGGTGGTAAAACTCCAATGCATTCCTCCTGTGCTGCCTGCTCAGAAAGGGGTCAGAACCTTCTCTGGGTCAGAATATTTGTTTCATACAGTGTATGTGTTGCTCTGTATGTGCCAAGTTTCCTGTAATATCTGTATTTATCTCCCAGTGGAAAATTTGTTGCACATTAAGCCAAATTCCTTCCATTCTTGCTATTTCTACTCCATAATTACATTACAGACTTCATAAACTAAAGCTGTGAAAAGCAGCAATCCTCTCCATTTGAATGGGACCAGATTACACTTGCTCAGAACTCTATAGGATTTGTTTATGTTTGCATGATTACAAACCATTTGGGGGAAAGAGGATTACTCTAGCACTATGTTTGTTTGCTTTTTAAAGTGCTTGTTTTTCCATCCTGTAGCAGATAACATCTCTAGTCATCCTGCCCTAGTATACTGAGCCTCCAAGACAGATAATTATAGCAGAGACAGATAAGGCCTGTTGGCCTTACATCTCAGCTGATGTATTTCTGTGCAAGTACAAAAGTCTCCAGCGCCGCTGTCTATTGGTACCCAGCTCAATTTAGTTTCTCGAGTCCCAAAAAGACAACCTCCCCCTATTTTACTTCAGATATTTTAAGTTTTCTGAAAATTCCTTTCCCTGTTCCTCACCAAATCAAAACAGAAAAATTCATTCACACATTCCTTCTATTATACCCATAGGAGAAGGAACCACCTCTGCTCTGGGAACCAATGGCAGAGTCCCAGGTCATGCAGGGACTGAACTATATGTGCTTCTGAGTCAGAATTCCACTTCCCTAATTGCTGAACACTTCAGTCTTCCTTCCACAAGAGGGAGTTGCCTTTCCCCATCCCCAAAGATCACTGATCTTTAGGTTACCCTCTTACTTTTAACAAAAGCTTGAGAAACCTTGCTGAGCATCCTGCCTTTACAGAGCCATACCCCGACACAGATCTTGGCAAGGCTCCCTCTGAAAAGGGAATTGTGTGTATGTACACAGGAATGGAAAAACATAATTCACAGTAGCATAAACCCTTGGAAAGCACCTTAATCACATTAACCAAACTAGATACTTAAATGAACAACAACAAAAAAGGCCACAAAGAACAAATTCCAGAATCCTGTGTCGCTTCTAGACACCTGTTTCCTTGCATGAAAATCAGACTCATTCTGTGAAGTGATGTTCTTCAGAAGGGTTGGTACCGTGCACAACAAAAATTCCCAGGCAACTTTGACAAGCAGAGTCCCCAGAACAAAGTCTCACTGGTGCTGCAAAGTAGGCAGAGGTAAGTTACACAGAGCTGCGTGTCACAGCCTGAGATAATAGCAGACAACCTTACAGACTGCAGAAGGTGCCACCACACTATACAAAGCCAGACATGAAGCCAGGGTACCTGTTGATGAAGGATGAGGGGAAAAAACATCAGTCAAGAGGATATATAAAGCCTATCTGTTCAAAGGGTTTGATAAAGCAATTCTTGAAGCATTAACTAAACCCACCATGTGGTAAGAGGGCCAGCAAACCACTTGTAATTGAACACAAGCAATCCTTAAAAGCTCTGCAAAAGCAGAGGCTGCGTGCAAGGAGCTTTTATTGGATTGTAGTGGGTTTGTAACCCTCCATAGGAGGGAAATGGAACTAGGATAGGTCACCTGATGTATATTTTTCCAGTAAGCTATTCCATACCTTGTTACGTCAGCTCAGATATAAAGAGATGAGAAGGAAACAACTTCCCTCTTCTCTTCCAGGACAGTTGTACGGGATCGATGGCTGTTTTCATAGGAGGAAAACACCTTTTGTGGGGAATTAGTCTTTATTGTTAGTTTTCCCTGTGTGTATAGTGCTTATAGTTCTCTTTTTCTTCTCTGTGTCAACATAAAACCACCTTTCTCAGCAGCCTTGGTTTTGCAAGTTTTTTTTCCTTCCCCCTCCTTCCCTCCTCCTTCTCCCTCTGGGGGGGGTTGGGCAGAGTCTCAGTGGACACCGGACGTTCTGCCAAAGTAACCAATAACATGGATCTGCAAAGGGCTCCAAATGTGACACCCAACTAACAATGGAAAAATGGGTAATCTACTAGGTGCAGAAATGTGTATTTTATCTCTCAAAAAAAAACCAAACCAAAACCAAACCAAAAAAAAAACAAAACCAAAAACAACAACAACAACAACAAAAAAAAAAACAAAACCAACCAAACAAACAACAACACCCACGAAAACCAAACCACACAAAAAACCCCAACCAACCAAGCAAAAAAAAAACCAAAAAAACCCCCAAACCAAAACAAACAAACAAAACAAAAAATAAACACAAACCTGTTGCTGTTCAGAGCTCTTTGCTGCAAACAGGACTGTCAAGGGGAAGCAGGACAATGTATTTGGCTGCAGATCCATATTTTAAGAGACCAGAAAGGACCTCAAAAACCCGCATTGCAATGGGACACTGCAAGAGAGAGCAGAAGCTGGAGTACCTGGGGTCTATGACCAGAGCAAGCACACTAACAACAGTATCTTTGTATGGGATTTCTGTCCTCTATGCTTTTAAACACCTTTTGTCTTACTTGTACTGATTAGAAATTAGAAACAATGATTTGCACCTTTATGGATGTAACTGACAATATAAAATTACAATAGAAATAAAAACTGAACTTTCCACCCGGTGTTAATGGAAGAAACCCAAGTGACATTACTTGGCACGATAACCTGCTACAGCTCCCGTCTTTTGTTCTGTTCCTGTCTTATTGCAATGATTTGGATTTTGCAGTTTTTCCTCCAAGGAAATTCTAACATGAAGAGAGGAGAGCTGGTAAAAATTAAAATTCATGTATAACACATAGAAAATGTTTCCTTTTAAGTACTATCTCCAAGGACTATTTTCACTTAGACACCTCATTCTTTCCTGTAAAGAACCTGAAAACTTTGACTAAATATATAAACCCTACTGGATACACTTGGGCTTGGAAATATCATTTCAGTAATCATAAACCCATTTATATGAGAAAAACTGATATTACTAGAGTAATACTATGTTGACAGAAGTAATTGCACATTAGTAAGCATATAGTCCCTGTAACAGCGTACTTGTAACAAACATGGATAGAGCCTTCCTAAATCTTCGTTTGCGAAGCCTAGCCATGAGTCCCTATAAGAAATGGCCACATTACTATACAAATTGCCTTTTAAAAAAAAATAAAAAATAAGCTTTTATTCCCCCTTCTTAAAGCAAAAGTACAGGTCCTTGCTGCATGTAAAATGTTTTAAAAATCAAATCAAATTTCCCAGAGTTTTAGTTGGCTTCCAGCTTGACCCAATAGCTGAGCAAGAAAGTAGAAATTTATCAACTATAATTACAAGCAACTTTGTTAAAACAAATTCATGTGCCTGGAAAAATCTAGTATAGAAACAAAATGTCAAGTAAAAATCACAATGTGAAGGTTAAAAAACTAAATTTCAAGTGTTACCTTTCACTNTAAACACATCTAATTTAAATCAGGGTGACACTCAAGATAGGAAAAATTCTCTTATTCTTTTAGTTGAAACAATTCACGGAATTTGACACAAATTTTACCAGTCTTTGGTCCAAAATTATACAACTTTGGAAAATAATCTTTGTTCTGCCAATGCTATATTTCTTAGCTTCATAAATATTCTGCCTAATAATATCTTCATTTAAAATACATTTCTCTAAATGGCTTTGTTCCCAAAATGATGACTGAACACTAATTAAGAATTATGAATTATTGTGAGAGTAACACCTATGTATTGATGCCTCAGAGCTTTTTCGATTTTTTAACTTCTGAGATTTTAGAAGGAGTTGTGTAGTAAAGGTAATTTTAATGTAGCTGCGTTATACCCCTTACCCTTTAGCATAATAGTTTACAGATACGCAAACTTATTACCCTATTTCATATCAATCCCTCTAAATTCCATTAGCATATTTAGTCTTCAAGGTAGAATTGTAGAAAATCGCCTCTATCTAAGAACAGTGGACCCCAGGCCTGGAGCAGAAGATATCACACAGGCACAGCAACTTTCAAGCCCAGAACTTTGGAGGAGCTCCAAAGACTGTGCATGCTGCAAAGATGAAGATGAGGAAGTAGGGGTCCCAAACACCCCGAGACCTAATTCCCAAAGGGCCATGTCAGGGGGCAGAACGGGGCAGAACCAGGGGGTGGATAGATCTGGGATTGGACAGATGATATTATAAAATCATAGAATCACTTTCTGGGTGTGCCCATCAGGTTATTTTTACCAGTGCCATGTAAACTTAATATATGCTGCCATTAAATGGCAGCAGCCTCTTCCAATAACAGTCCCATTTTTCATCAGAACTTAGGGAACTTTTAATCAGTCTACAGAATAAATCATTAGCGTTTCCTACTCTAAAGCATCTAAACAAAGACATTCTCAGCTCAGAAAACAGGAGACACCCTTAAGGGGTAGATATTCAGGATGCTGGCAGATATGACCCCAAAATTTAACAGCTCTACAGGTTCCCAGGGGCCACATTATTGGTTGCTCTGGGGAACCAAAGTCTGTCTCTCACACCAGGATATACTCAGTGAATCATCAGACACATGGTCATCACCTCTTCTGCACACACAACTCCATTCCTTATCTTCCTCACTTCTGCACCTCAGATTCTCCTCCTTCGAGGATGTAACATTCTTCCAGGAAGAACATGGTTTAGCTCTTTTGAAGCTTAGTGACTATTTTATATCCACTTACCGAAACTCTTCCTTAATTCTGTACAGATAAAGAACAGTCAAAATTCCAGGACATATTCAGCATTCCATTTAACCCATATTGGGGTAGAGGCCAGCACATAAATGGCTTTAACATCTTTTAGTTTTAAATCAAAGATTACAGCAAAGATCTTCTACCAAGTTTTCAGGGCCTCTATACTGAGGTTGCAGAAGTTGCAAAAGGGTAGATGACCTAAAACAATGAAGGCTTTTAATCCAGCTGAACAACAGTCCTCATGGACTCTTCATATCTAGTATTTCACATAAAAAAAAAAAGAGAAATCTATGTATGGAACATGAGCTTTCACCATTACAAAGATGAGAAAAGTCATTCATCGAGGAAGAAAAATCAGTCCCTACCTGTAAGCAATTAGGGAAAGAAATGTATTTTACATTTGAGGGTGAAGGCAGCCACACATTCCTGTGAGCAGGCCCCGAGTGTGCTCTAGCCATGCTCCAAGCTACCTGGGAAGCATGGAACCATTAGCTTAGCACTGAGGACCATCTAATAGCCCTTGTCTTTTGAGCAAGGGTTGTCAGATCAGCGTCAGTGTGAGTGTGCCCCACGCCTAACTGCTTGGATGCTGCCAGCATCTAGAAATACTGGACAGATGCATTGTAATGGGATACTCCAGGAAGGCAAATTTCTCCCCAGCCTCTCCAATAAAACTATACCTGAAACATAAAGTGGGAGTAAAAGGCAGCAGGAACTGGCCACAGGTCTAACTCGATGGCCACCCCTGTTCTCCTTTAAATCTGACCCATCTATCTCAACTTATGCAACAAGATAAAATGGTGAGCTTCAGGAAAGCACAGCTCCAGACTATCCGGCTGCAGAGCTAGGAAAGGTCATTCCACGCTTCAGAGAAAGGGCTTGGAATGTTTTCATAAGGCCTCCTCCAGCAGGGATAGAAATGAAGGCTGTTCTGTTTAAAGAGTTACTTTTTGTTGTGTTAGGAAACCACCCTGTTGGCACCTTTTTTCTTTTTGCATGGATTTTTATTTTCAGAAAGAAACAGGCACCTGAAAGACACACAGAGATTGCTCAGCTTAAGATATTCTTTTATATCTGCATGGCCACTAAGGTAAGTGGTTTCCTGCACCATGAGCTTCATACCCTCAGGAAAGCACGGATGTCAATGCAAGGGAAGGCCAGCTGGTCTCCAAAGCATGCAGTGCAGTACCAGTTCAATAGAGTATCATCACTGAAGTTAAAAAGCAGACTGCCGCATTTGGATTACAAATCCTGCAGAGTCAACTAACAGGTTTAGAAAAAGAACATAAGATGGAACAATCCGAAAGGTTAAACTCATCTTGCCAGGGATACTGTGTGGCTTGCATGCAACAGCTGAGAATGAGGATATACCACCTCTACATACAGCAGCAGGGTGGGGGTGGAGGGGGAGAAGGGAGGAAAAGTAAGGTAACCCTAAAAAACCCAGTAGTCTTCGCAAAATTCCTCCATTGAAATACCTGAATCGTTACTCAAACAACTGAAAACATGGGCTTGCTTAATATACTTCTTTACCAAGCAATGAAAAAACACCAATCAAACCTTCCTTCAAAACTTCATTGAGTTGCTATCTATGATCAGTTATTTGTTTACTCATTAGAATAAAAGTCCTATTTCTGAACCCCAGTTTCAAACAGCTGCACTGACTGTGAGCAATGGTTCCCATCTTCATGGAATCAGGATCAAAACAGAGGTAGTCTGACTCCATACGCGCAAATGCAGGCACACCATCAACAAGCCACATTTAACACCAGCATATGGTATAGTATGGAAATAATAAATGACACATCAAAGCACTTCCCAGCTGTAAAAGATTCTCCTTTTTAATTCATCAACTCATTCAACTGCCAGTTTACTTCATTACAGTTCATATTCAATACAAAGTAATAAGAACTGTTTTACTGAAAAAAATATGGGCTAATTTGTAGCAATCTGATCCAGAAGACAATAATAAAGTCCTTAATATTGCCTTTTCTGTTATTAAAAAGCATTTTCATGATAAAAGAAAAGTAATTCACCATTTAGTCCTAATGTACTTAAATGGAAAAAATCCTTAGAGGTTTCAAAAATCCTAAAATAGAGAAAAATATGCTAAAACTTAGGTGCAGCTGTTTAGTGAAGAGGTCCAATGCTAGAAACACCATTATTTCAAGATCCCTCTGCAATCAATAAAGAGTTTGTTAAAAAAGCCATGGAAAAGGGTGAAGCGTTGTTCAGATTCAAAGTGCTTTTTTTTGTTTTGTCTTTAAGGCACTGACACCTTTTGTCATCAAAACTTGGAGGAATTTTTTTAATTTAGTATTACATAGGTGTTTCAGCCAAAGTCTAATCAGGCCATATACCAGCCAAGCCCTCGTTTGCCACTGATTCAAAGCAGACAGAGTTGTTTCAGGTATAAGAATAAAGACACCCAAAGTCTGGTACAGGAGGCCTGCTGTATTTCCTGCTTAGCAACTAGAGTCACTTCAATGGTAGAAAAAATGACTCCATGTTAAGCCTATTACCAGCTTTAGGCTCTTTTATACAACTCTCGACAGCAAATTGTCTCGTATGATGTCACTATACTGTTTTCCAATTGGGGGGAAAACCTGCATGGCATTTAGATAAAAGACTAATCCATATGACATTACTATAAATTTGGGCCAGGGTAGTGTGAATGTAGACTATCATAATCCTTAACCACAGTGAGGAAGGTGGTGTCCCTCAAAGTCACCAAATTTTAATTGAAATTGAAATGAAAGGGACAGAAAAATCCCATTTTCTCAGCAATAAAAACAGTCTCTAAACCTGCATGAGGAAGGTTAAGATTGCTGCTGAAAAGGACACCAACTGTTAAAATGAGGAAGTACAATTTATTACTGTACTCCAGAGCAATCTGAGCCTACCAAAAAAAAAAAAAAAAGTGAAAAGAAAATATGAGACTCAAAACAGAGGGCTTATGTCTGCCTGCCTATTGCTATCTAGTGCTTGTGAATATAATGCATACTATAGACTACCTTATACAAGTTGGAGAAGAGAGTTAAAAGATTGAAACAAGGAAAAAGAAGAAGAAGAGATGCACCCTTTTGCTAGTTACCCAAATCAATGGCTAGAGTAAAATTAGATCATCACATTTCAGACACGAACATGAATATTTCCCGTGCATTTTGCGCATTTCCAAGCACTCCGTCAACATCATAATGTAGTTATATTTTTTTTTAAGAACATAATAAAACCTCAATTTCACTAATGTTTCTGCTGGGAGAGGGAACAGGAAGGATTAGAAATGTAATTCACAACCATAATGTTGGTTAACAGAACAACAAGCTACCAAAAAGATTCAGATGGTTCCTGATTCATGATAATTCTTGGGTTTCATATATATCCTAGTTGATTACATCACAGTTACTATGTGCTTGTTTCATTCCTATACTCACCCCAGGTATCCCTCACTGGCTTGTGCTGGCGACAGAGCACAACTTCAAGGGATCTTTCTTCTAGTACAGTCCCATGTTGATGGTTATCCTCCAGGGAAATCTTCAGCAGAGAGCTAAAGATATTAAAGATAAAATATGTTTTATTTTGCTGACTTTTCAGATTAACGGCAATGGACCGAGGCAAAAATATTATTTTTATATTTTAATTAGTTGGGTCACAAGAAAATGGCTTTTCACAGTTAGCCTTACTGCTACTGTCTGTGAGCACAAACACTATCTAGAATATCCAAGTGACTTTTAAAAGACTTTTATGGATGTTCCACTCTCAAAGGATGCTAGATGAGATCAATGGATGCCAACCACGATCATTATGCATGAGTTACCTTGCCCATTTCCTTCCCTCTCTGCCTTTGAGGCTCTTTTAGTGAACTTAATGTCTTCCTGGGGAATTTCATTTAATATCTTGGCAACACACTCAATTCCTCCTGTCAGATCCTTGAGGCAGTCCTATAAATAAAGGGTAGAATGCTTTATTACTAGAGTCAGCAAAAGAATTATGCACAGTGATGTCCTTATTCATACCACAACATTATTAAAATGTGCATATCCTTTCTGTGATACAGAGGCAAAAGGAGGCAAGCAATTTTAACGAGCTTCAGCTCTCTCTGCTCGTAGATGTGCGTGTAACACTTGGTACTCTGAATTCTGCTCCACGTGGACTGCTATCTCTGCCTGCTCTTCTTCTGTTAACACAGGCCCACATCTCACCGCTCTCGTATGATCACATGCTTTGTTTGTGTTTAATACTGATAGGCAAACCATGCACTTCAAGTGTCAGCAAATGGTAGCCTGCTAGGACAGACATTAAGGTTAGAGCTCAGGGGTCCTAATCAACTTTTGCATTTCCAGCTGCCCATAGCATGCCAAAGACCTGGAAATAGTCACATAGGGTCCCCACTACAAGTTCTACAGCCTGTTGCTATATAACAGTGGGCTCAAAACTTTGATCTAAAGTAAAACAAGAGGCAGGTCATTGCTAAATGTACTAACTTAAAACCAGCCTACTTCAAAAAGACTTCAAAGTCCTTCCTAGTGTTACAGAACAATCCAGTCGGGGAAGACTTACAGACACACATTGCAGCCAGACTCATAATTTTATTTCGTACACTCTTCCCATAGGCTTTCATGGCAAGGAAGACTTTTATTCCTTACTTTTTTTAAAAAGGAGATATTTCTAACATGAGGAAAACACTCAAATAGGACCCAAACCTACCATTTCACCACTCAGGAATTGTAGTCCTGCAAGCATTAACATCGAAAACTTAACCAGTTTTGAAGTAGTCAAGGTTGCTTCATGTATCTCCAGCATATCGCTCCCCCAGCATTAGAAGGACTTTATCTTTTTCCTATTTTAAATTATTAAATAGTTTATTAAAAACTTATAACTTGATGTTGTATAGCAACAAAGTCCGAAAAGCATCAGCAGCACCTTATTCGGGTAAATCAGCTGTTAGGCAAACATATTTACCCTCTGATTCTGCTTTATAAGTAGGCAGTTTGTATTCATCTACCCGGGGGAGAAAAGCTAGAAGCAAGAGTATCCTCAACACTCTGAGGTGGGGTTTTAAATTAAGAAATTAATTTCTAAATAGTTTATATCTAAGGCTTATAAAATTTCAGCAAAACATTATGTCTTGACAGTGATACTATGGAGTAAATGCTCCATGTCAACTATTAGCAACCTCTTCCAGGAGGAGGAAAGGAGACATGCCCCATTGGAATGAGACTGTAAAGTTAATCCTCGCTACAGGAGGCCAAGAGAGTTGTTCTTACCCTTACTCCCATCCTCTTGACCTCACATCCTCACCAAAGTTGTTAAACTGATCCACTACAATAAAACTTTATGGGAGAAACACAAGACTCAACAGGCAGTAAGTCCCACACCACTAACTAGAACACTTATACTTGGTGAATGTGCGCTTGGGGAAGGCACATTTAATTAACTCCTGGGCCATTTCTTGGCTTGTGAGGGAGCTGAACATTAATGCTTGCAGATGCTATCCTGCACTCACTACCTGTTCAGCAGCCCTTCACAGTGACTCTTAACCACGGAGCAATAAGGTGTTACACGTTATTGCTATGAGGCCTGATGGGTGGGGTGCGAGTTGGGAGGGAGATTAAGAAAAAAAAAATTGTTCCAGAAGACAGACCTTCCAGAAGTCCTACAAAACATCTTTTTTCAGAGCTACCCTGCATTACCAGAGCTGCACTTGTACTTAAAAGGAAAATGAATGATCTATCCCTCATTTACACCTGTTGCTTTTCTGGATTTTAGTACTGCTGCACCTCAGAGGCTGAGATGACTTGGACCCACACACCTTGCATACAATGATAGACAGAATATCTGTACAACTTACACTATGGTCCACCTTGGGCACTACAGTTACTAGTCATCTTTTATTCCAAATCTAACAAATAAAACTTTTATCTCAAATCCAGTATTAAAGTACACTTCTTCTCTTATTAAAATGCTCACCAAGGAAGAACACAAAGTGCCAAACAGCAAAAGTATTGCTGTTGTAGGGCTCAGCTGATGCAGACCACTCTGACTTCAGTAGTCATTATTCAGTGCTCATTTAATAAAACTCATTCTTTTTAGCTCAGTCACTGACTGTCTAAGCATAAACAACATTCAAATGCTGAATTTTTAATAGTAGGTTTCCATGAGGACTTCACTTGTTGCAGAACTGTAGCAAAGTGTAATAACACAGTTCAAATAGACTTTACATACGTGCATGGGCAGGTTTTTCCACACAGAGCCAAAAGAAAGATCTTTTCACTGGACATCTGTTGATGGCTTGTGGAAACTGATTTCCGTTTATCTTGACAGCAGCTAAAACAAAATTGTCTAAGGTCTCAAGGGGAAAAAATCTGTAAAATTACTCTTTTAGATTTGTCTGAAGAGCCAAAAAACCCAACATCAATGCACCAAAAACAATTCAAAGATTAATTTAGCAACAGACAAATGTAGATAATAAATATGAAAAAGTAGAATGTTCACACAGATCTAATATATTTTTTCCTTACATACACACACAATTAACGGTTGCGCGGTCACGAATTAAACCAGAAGGTGGGTGCACTGACTTGCAGGCTAAGGAAAAAAGAAAACATTTTAAAATCATATGCATGTATTTTTAAACATGAGCATGCAATAACATTATTTGTTGTTTTTGGAACAGGTATCAATGTCAAACTTGGGGCTGGAATGTCATCACTGCTGGCAGGGAACAACTGCGAGGACACTCGTGTGCAGTAGTCCCACTGACACCATCAGGTGTTGTTTATGCATGATACAAGTCTAGATGTCAAAGCAAAACAGAAGGAGCCAGCAGGGAATATACCATGGAAAAATGTAAGAAGAGAAGGATTAGCTACCCAGATACCAATAAAAATTAAAACAACATTTTCCTTCTCTTTAAAAACTGGATTGTACTGCAAACAGGAATGATCCCAATAAAAAAGAGCTGACATTTAGGCCTTAAAGACACTTAAGAGAAACCTAAAATTAAACACGCTTTTCTACAGTTTAGAATATCTCCCCTCAAAAAAAAATTTTAAAAATCCTAACTACTCTGTTTAAAACAATTTTTTCTCTATTCTGCTAAAACATGGGCCCTTTTAGCAAGAGAAAGCCAACAAAATATATATTTGAATACTCCCCATTTTTTAAACACAAGCTTACCTGCACATTACTCTTACTTTCAATATCTGTATTCACTTTTGGTTTGAACTACGGAACAGCTTTAAGGGAGCAAGTAACTTACTAAAAAAAGATTCGATATCTCCAAAACCATTGTCAGAAGGTGTTTGAGTACTTTCCCAAAGGCTTATTCTTTCACTGCACACAGCACTTAAACCCAAAGTGCTGAAATATTCTGGTTTTTGGACTAGATGCATCTATGCGCAAAGCAGTTCTGCTACTGGGGAATCAGACCAAATTCAGGAAAACTGAATTCCATCTTACTATTTTCCCTAAACTTGCTCTCCCAAGGGAACTACAATAAATTACTTGATTTCTCCTCCACTTAGCTTCCCATACATAGATGACAAATCTATTTCTGTGCTGTCCCTCTGATTGGGGGATCCAAATCCTGCTGATTTGGATTTCCATGTGTGTATATATTAAAACTGTGCAGCACTCTAGGATCCTGATCCTGTTTGATTCCCATTCATACATGCTACCAACAAAGTGTTTAAAAGCCCTACCAGTTTGTAGTGGTTTGAAACCAGGTTTTCCCCCTGAAGCTAAGAAAGTGGTAACGCCCAGGGAGTGGTGACACTTGAGATTTGAACCAATCTGCGCTCCTGCGAAATATAAACATACCACAACCAGACCGGAAGAGACGAGTTGTAGTTTGGTTGGAGAAGTGGCCATGTTGTAAGACCACGAGGAGAGAGAGAGCAGGAGCCCCCTGGGGGGCTCCAGCCCCCGGCCCCTGGCTGAGGGGACTGCAGAGACTTCGAACAGTGTTAGACTGGGCTAAGTGTCTGTAGTTAAGCTGGGAGATGTTTCTCCACCGTGGGCAGCGGCAGGAGTAGCAACAGCCAGCATTGACCGGAGAAAAAGCGGTGGCACAGAGCCAAGAGATAAGAGAGCAGCAAAACAAGCATGCAGCAAGAGAGAACTCCTGGAAGGAGAGCCGAGAAAGCAGCAGAGAGACAGAGCAGCAGAGAGACAGAGTTTGGGGATAAGAACTGCAAAAACTCCCCCTAAACTTTGAGATCCCTCCAAAATGGAGGGGGTGGACTCTTACTGATTAGAAGTCCTAAATGGAGTAAAGGAGCTAAGAAGCTCAGTTGTCCTGAAAGCTCAGTCAGAACGGTGTGTAGGAGGTTGACCTTGGGGCCCTCCCTTGCTGCAAGCTACAAAGAAGCTCGCAGCCATCTTGAGGCAGGGCACAGAAGCTCTGCAAGGGGCTTGAGTCCTCTGAAGATACCAGACCGTCAAGAAGACCCCCTGTGCTTCGTGGTATGACCGTGGTGGAACGACCTTTGTCTGGGGTGAATGTAGCCCACGGAAGACCCCTCGTTTGGAGACGACGGGGCCGACGGGGCTTGGATCCCCCCCTCGTGAGTGCTGGCAGAAATCCAGCCACAGCTGCTGCATGCATGAGAAGAAGAAAGTTTGATGCCTTAGAAACTACTGCTCTGACTGGAAAGGATCTGTCCTTCCCTCCTGGACTTTTATTTGGAGGGGAGAAGAGATCTGATCCATTGTAAATACTTATGTCATGGTAGAGATAGTTGAGATCGTGTGTATAATGTATTATAATATTTATTTATACAGTCATTGTAATATATATTCCCTTTCCCCCATTCTGAGTCTCGTGTTTTGTCTGGAAAAAATCATCCCACATTAGGTTGAGATGTTAGAGGGGGCTTAGACTAGGGAATTAGATTTTTGGAGCTCTCAAACCATGACACAGTGAAAAAAAAAAAAAAAAACAAACACTTTTAGACACAAAACTAGGTTTACACCAGCACTGTTTAGGTCAAGATGGAAAATCAGAGAGCTTGGAGTGGTGAGAAATAGCATACCATAGCTACACCAGATCATACTGCAGAGACAGCTTTCTTGTCCTCTGAGTTTGTAGGATATGGAGCAAGGAAGCAAAGCGCTAAATTTTATAAAAAGGCTACAAAATTTTGTAATCATTTAAATCATTCTACTACATTATCCCTACCACTAAACACACGTTCACTAATCTAATGTAGTACACAACATCAAATTTTCAGGAGGATTTGTCACAAGACTTCTATAAATATTCTTCACTCTGCAACACATTAACTTGACTGATTTTCTCTTACCAAGACAACATTAACTTTTCATAATTATGAGATATACATTGACAAACCTAAGATATGAAACCAGCCTCAATACAGGGCATGTACTTTTTGGAAACCAGCTAGATGAAGGACTGTCAGCCATTAAGTCTGGCCAGGGAACAACTGGTTGACTTATTTGTGCCAAATCAGTGCCATCTTGAGACACCTTCAGCTCCCGCTTTGTTAAAATTCACAAGAGTCCTCATTAAAGAGATGAAGGTGTATTAAAATAAGATAGAAATTAGACCTAATTTTAAATATGCACTGGTTTAACAGAACCTTGTAATCTGCTCAGATGTATTACCTTGTGATTTCCTTAATGTTTCTTTAATGATTTTGGAAGGTAATTCTCTGTTGCACTGCAAATCAGTTTTCTTCAGACACATTCAAGCTTTCCCCAAGTGGAGTAAGCAAGTTATCAAGAGAACTAATTAACTTGACTTTCTGTTTGCCCAGTAATGAGAAATGCACCAAACAAGTCTCTCCTTTCACATCTGAGTCTGTCAATTAAAGTGGAGGCTTTCTATTCGTTACATTGTCCTCAAGAATATTTACCACAAGCACAGCCAATATAAGGAATGCCCTATCCATTCACATATTAACACTACCAGTTAATAGTTTTGAATTTCCTTCAGAGGAGGAAAACAACAGCCACAAATCATAGAATCAGCTGGGTTGGAAGTGACCTCTGAGATCATCAAGTCCAACCCTTGATCCACTACCACTGTGGTTACTAGACCATGGCACTGATGCCACATCCAGTCTCATCTTAAAAAACTCCAGGGATGGAGAATCCACCACTTCCCTGGGCAGCCCATTCCAATGACTGATTACCCTCTCTGGAAAGAATTTCTTCCTAATATCCAACCTAAACCTCCCCTGGCACAGTTTAAGACCGAGCCCTCTTGTCTGACTGATGGTTGCCTGGGACAAGAGACCAACCCCCTCCTGGCTCCCCCCTCCTGTCTGGGAGTTGTAGAGAGTGATAAGGCCTCCCCTGAGCCTCCTCTTCTCCAGGCTAAACAACCCCAGCTCCCTCAGCCTCTCCTCACAGCACTTGTGCTCCAGTCCCTTCACCAGCCTTGTTGCTCTTCTCTGGACCTGCTGCAGCCCCTCCATGTCCTTCCTGAACTGAGGGGCCCAGAACTGGACACAGCACTCCAGGGGTGGCCTCACCAGCCCTGAGTCCAGGGAAAGAATCACTTCCCTGCTCCTGCTGCCACACTGTTCCTGATCCAGGCCAGGATGCCATTGGCCTTCTTGGCCACCTGGGCACACTCTGGCTCCTGTTCAGCTTCCTGTCAATCCCAACTCTCAGGTCCCTTCCTGCCTGGCTGCTCTCCAGTCAATCTGTCCTCAGCCTGTAGCGCTGCCGGGGCTTCTTGTGGCCAAAGTGCAGGACCCGGCCCTTGGCCTGGTTGAACTTCATCCCATTGGAATCAGCCCAACTCTCCAACCTATCCAGGTCCCTATGCAGAGCCCTCCTGCCTTCCAGCTGATTGACACTCCCCCCCAGTTTAGTGTCATCTGCAAATTTGCTGATGATGGACTCAATCCCCTCATCTAAATAATTGATAAAGATATTAAACAGAACTGGGCCCAACACTGATCCCTGGGGGACACCAACAGTGACCAGATCCCAACTGAATGCAGCCCCCTTCACCACCACTCTCCGGGCCCGGCTCTCCAGCCAGTTCCTGACCCAGCACAGTGTGCCCCTGTCCAAGCTGTGGGCTGCAGCTTTTCCAGGAGAATGCTGTGGGAGACGGTGTCAAAGGCCTTGCTGAAGTTCAGATAGACCACATCAACAGCCTTCCCCTCATCCACCAGGCGAGTCGCTTGATCATAAAAGGAGATCAGGTTGGTCAGACAGGACCTGCCCTTCCTAAACCCGTGCTGGCTGGGTCTGATCCCTTGTCCATCCTGTAGGTGCTGTGTGATTGCACTGAGGATGATCTGCTCCATAACCTTGCCAGGCACTGAGGTCAGGCTGACAGGCCTGTAGTTTCCCAGGTCCTCCTTCCGGCCCTTTTTGTGGATTGGCGTGACATTCGCCAACTTTAAATCATTTGGGACCTCCCCAGTGAGCCAGGGCTGTTGGTAGATGATGGAGAGAGGCTTGGTGAGCTCTCCCACCAGCTCCCTCATCACCCTTGGCTGGATCCCATCTGGTCCCATAGACTTGTGAGGATCCAAGTGGCTCAGCAGGTCACTAACTGTTCCCTCCTGGATTACAGGGGGGCTATTCAGATTCTTATCTCTGTCTACAAGTTCCAGAATCCAGCTGTCCTCAGGACAACCTGTTTTACTGTTGAAAACTGAGGTAAAAAAGGTGTTAAATACATCAGCCTTTTCCTCATCTTTGATAACTATATTCCCACTGTATTAGGGAGAGGTTTGGACATACTGAGACCTGAAACCATGACACCATCGCAAGCTCAACGAAACTGATATTTATTACCAAGAGGTGGCCAACAAAACGAACAAACCCAAAAGGGAGGAAGGAGGAGAGAAATAAGCCCCCAGCACGACCTCCCCAGTTACCCAGCTGTTGCCCATGAAGTTATCTTACTGACCTAGCATGCCTATAATTACCCATAGCAGAAGCTGCATCCTTGGAGAGTCAGTAAGTTCACAAACTGGCAGGTATCCCTGCCAAAGGCAACGTTGTCCTTGGTGTGAAGCTAGCTCCCTCCAAGAAAGCACTGTCTGCTTTTATACAATTAACTGAGTGACCTCAACCTGGGCAGGAGTGGCCATCACTACCCAGCCAGAGGCCCTCAGTCCCACCCCCTTGGTTATGTAAGTGCATCTCTTCTGCGCACGCGTGGCTTTCCCTGCGCCCACTCGGGGGGGTCTTTTCCAAATGAGTCTGGGGGCGTCCTTCATCATTATAGTCTTCCATCTCTCCTTCAAGCGACCTTGGAGAACGATTAGCCAATCACAGAACACCAATTAAATATAGTTTATACAAAAACTCCCTTCAAGGACAAGGTTCCCGTTTTATCAGTGCTTGTTTTCTCATAACTTGGCAGGGAAAGAACAAAACTTTCACAGGTGACTGGGTCGAACACAGAACAAAAGTATCAGCGTAATTAACCCCTGATACACCCGCCCATGTCCAACAAAGAATGGAGGTTTTCCTTGCCCCTCCTTTTGCTATTGATGTATCTGTAGAAGGACTTATTGTTATCCTTCACGGAAGTGGTGAGATTAAGTTCAAGCTGTGCCTTTGTCTCTCTAATTTTCTTTCTACGTGACCTAATTACATTCCTAAACTCTTCCTGAATAGCCAGCCCTTTTTTCCATGATTGGTAGGTTCTCTTTTTTACCCTAATTTCTTTCAAAATATCCCTATTCAGCCAGATCGGTGGTCTTCCCCACTGGCTTGCCTTTCAGCAGACTGAGACAGCTCCTGTGCTTTCAATACTTCCTTCTTGAAGCATGTCCATCCTTCCTGGACCCCTTTTTTTTCAAGGGTTGTTTCCCAGGGTACACTCTGAACTAGTCTTCTGAATAGGCTGAAATCTGCCCTCTGGAAGTCCAGCATAGAGGTTTTATTGATGGCCCTCCTTGCATCCCTGAGTATTGAAAACTATTATAATTTCATGGTCACTGTGCCCCAGACGGCCTCCGACCACAACATCTCCCACCAACCCCTCTTTGTTTGAGAACAGAAGGTCTAGATGAAACTTCCTTTGCAGAAGACAGGTAAAATCCTTCTGAATTCAGAGTTCCTTTGGCAAAATTAAAAGATATGGACTCAGACAGTAATGGACCGTACGAGTAAGAACAACAGTCAAAACAATAATTATATCCCAATTTATTAGGAAATTCAGGAATTGCTACATTTAAATGAACTATAAATCCTGATTTCTCCAGTACTCTAATAGTGCAAACATTTTTTGCAAATGTAAGGCCTTAATTCATACATTCAACTTCCTTTTACAAATAAAGCAAGTCGGAAGATAAACCATCAAAATCAAAGGCAAAGACTTGGGGACTAGCAGGAGCAGGGACCCTGCTGTACATTTTCCCTCATGTTACTCAGACGAGATCATAACAGTCAAGGTTACAGGAGAATGACATGGGAATCAATGGAGGGAAGTTATTTTGGAGAAGAAACAAGGTCAAGGTATTTTCTACTTTAAGGTAACCCACAGGTCACATATGTGACATTCCAGCAAATTGATCCCAGAAAATGGATTTTAAGACCTAATATAAGGCCTTGGCTTTCCATTCCACAACCTCAGATCTGTACATTCATTACATGTTCCAGACATACTCTTAAAAAGAAATCTGACAACAGATTTGGCAGTTCCATTGCTTAGGAAAACTTCTAGGTTTGTTGGATTCACAATTCTCTGCCCATTTCATCCTGGGTATGCAGAACACTCCAGTTTTGCAGCCCTGATTACTGTCTTCATAAAAGTGTAATTGAACTGCACAGAAACCAAGGATCACCTTTCCAAAGAGAATTGTTTCTTGCGCTAAAGAGCATCACAGACCCTTTACCCATTCTCACCAGTGCCATCCATCACTGTGAACAAGGATCTTAAGCTCACCGAGTGCCCCATGAAGAAAGTCAGCATATACCAGTGCTGTTCACACAATGCTCACACTAAATTAATTGTCATTTAAATTACCTTTTTCAGAAGGAGGTCCATCTTCCTCTTTTAGAGTTCACACACCTGACATCTTGGTGAGTTGTCCACTTGAACACTTTTCTACTGGCAACAGGTTAGCTATCATTCTTCTAGCTGACATGGGGTAAAGTGACAATCCTCTTTCACCCAATGCTCCAGAGATCAGGGTATGTGGATAAGATGTAGTAAGCCAAATTTCAGTTTTCTTCTCTACTTAAAGGAGTTGCAAACTTTCACCTTTCACTACGCTACCAGCCAGGAAACCTCAGAGCCTGAGAACTCGCAGTCAGTCCTGGGCAGGGAATGATGCAGACAGAAGACGGAGGCAGGCACACAAGAGAAATGAATTCTGAGTTTTCTACATGCAGAAGACTACCCTAAAAGCTTAGCCACATATGAAACACAATCTTTTCACCTCTCATATTTCTTCAGATAGGAACTGAGAGTTCTGACATGTCTAGTAGTATACATCGGGGCCTCTGGTGGTCTAGTGGTTAGGGTGCAGGACTCTCACCGCTGCGACCCGGGTTCGATTCCCGGCCCCCCGGGCAGATGGAGCTCGTTAGCCCTGTGAGGCAATCCATCTAAGAGAAGGTCACTCTAAACAAACCTACATTCTGAGACCCTCACTGCCACTGTCCGAGTTTCACTCGGCCCCGGCAGATGAACCTCAGGATTAAAGGGTGGGCTCAGTTCAGCGCAAGCTGTGTCTCACCTAAAAATCCACTGCGCAGGCTCGAAGGGTTAATGACCTTTCCCAAATCTTCGCTCGCGAAGACTGGCCATTATTAGTAGTATACATCAATATGTTCAAAACACATCGCACAAGATGTCCCTTGGAAACAGAAAGGCTGCAAGGAGCCTAGTGAAGAGTCATGAGACAGGGACAAGGAGTGCTGTGCTATTCTCAAGGCAGTCTGGAGCACACGCCCACACAGAGCCTTGTGGAAAGTCCCCAGTGACCACAGATGCCTGCAGGCTAACAGAGTGGATTTTAAGGAGTGTGCTTCTAGGCTTAGACATCCAAATTCGGCCTACATCCCCATGTCAGCAACTTAAAGTTTGTGGAGACTTCTTCTCAAACAATTCTTAACAGATCTAAGAGATCAAAACCCAGTGCTCCGAGTCCCAGACTCATTCCTATTCTACTTGGCAAAACTAGCCCACTTCTATAAATCTGCACTCAAATTAATTTCCAAAAGAAAAAATCAATTTCCAGCAGTTTTTGGCACCAGTCAGTCATAGAGGACCAGGTATTATTTGCTCGTTGTCCTAGTTAGAACAGCTGGGACCAGTTCATCACTGGATGGGTGTAACACAAAGCTGTGTATTCTATAGCCTTCCATGCCATTTCCCAGAAACTGGTATCAATAGACTATTTACACCCTCTGCCCAGAGCAGCCTGACTCCTCAGGCTATAAACTAGGTGTTAAGAGGCCTGTGAGATAGGAGGATGCTCCTGTCCTTACACCCATTGTGGAACTCCCCACCCTGAGAGAGGTACTGGGCATTCCTTCCTGAACTAGAGTATATATAATCTTGGAGTCTTGGGACTTTTTTAACCACTCGTGGGATCCAGAGGAAGACTGCAGATCACTGCTCTCAACCAGACTGTAACCACCACTCTCAACGAGACTGCAGACCACCACTCTTGACCAGACTGCAACAGCACTCTCACCAACAGGTTTTTTTCCCCTCTCCTTTTCCTTTTGACTCAGGGGGCCCAAAGAACACCACTCTGTTCACGCCCCAGGGTGCTGGGTTATACATTTGGGTTTTCTGGGTTAAAACCAACTGTTTGTCTGCATAATCACATTTATTGTATTATTTTATTAAATTGTTATTCTGATTTATAATCTCTCCTTTGAGTTAAGTTCATTTCCCCTGCTGGCTTACCTTTAAACCAGCACACTTTTCAATAAGAACACATTTTGGACAATAATATCAGGCATCAGAATTCAACTGGTGTTTAATATCTTGTGGGTAAAGCACTGCCTGAAAACTGAGTCTCTTTCTTGATTCTGCCTTAGAACATGGTTTAAACCTCAGGGAGTAAATCAGTTCCTCTTTCTCCAGATGAGAAATGGAGATAAACAAAATCTCTGTTATAGCATGCTTTGAGAACTACATAATAGTAAGATTACATTAGTAATAAGGGATAATCAGCATCTCATAGTAGATGGCATTCCTTCAAATCCTTGGCAAAGAACCACTGCGCTTCTATTTTAAAACGAAGCAAAACCAGGTAATTAGCAACAAGAGTAGCCACCAACCAGGTATCTTGTTTTCTCAGTCACAGTTTTATAACAATTATAAAATCTGTTGGTCCACATTCCCTATTCCCTTAATTTTCAAAATGAAAGCAGACCCCAGCATTTTCAATCTGGGGCGTCACGCCACCCAAGAGTTGATGCACATTGCTCAGGTCCACAGCAGAGCACACTGCAAAGTCAGAGGCAACCCTGAGCCCTTAACCATTTTCTTTTGCTCATGTCAAAATATGAAACCCAAGTGTCCTTTACCTTACAAAAGACCTTGCTAGACAGGAAAAACACAATGCAGAAGATTGTTCTTCTTTTATAATTAGAAGGTAATATCTTAGAGAAACATGTTACAAGGGCACCTGTCAATATGATGCTGCATTCTTCCGCATGAAGATTATCCACATCATCTAATGAGAACAGACAGCCAGGACAGCTGGGTCAGTGTGCTGGGAGCCAACGTGGAGACAGCATTCACGTGGCACTGTGCGAGGGAAGTTCTCCTTCCACAGTACTCACTAGAAACTATTTTGCAGTATTTGTATGACCCAGGAAGAAAACAAAATAGAAACTTTAGTTTTATAGTATACCCATAACATTAGCTGCATAATCGAATGGCAAAACTCATTCGTTTATTACATCAGTATTTCTTTCTTAGTGACATAAATTAAGCATGTTTTTGGCAGTTTTCCCTTGACAGGAACAATTCTTTTATTCATGAACCTGCTCTTTTTAAGGGCTGACTCTTTAGAGCCCATTAGAAAAACATCAACACATTTTGTTTTTTTTAATGCAAGAAAAGAAATGTTAAGCAAGCTGCCATTCCCATTCTTCAAAATAAATCTGTTCTTCTCTCCCAGTTTTATACCAGTACATAAAACTGATTTCAGCAGTTACTTCTGATTTACATGGCTGTGGAAGCAGTCACACATCCATAGGATACGTAAAGGCATTTCTTAAGCTGCTGAGTCGGCATTGCATCTAACATAGGACAGCAGAGGAATTTCAAGTGCTGTGCTGCCAAGGGAAAACGTGCCTTGCTTCCCAGACTACAGGTTATTATTCATATTGCCACAGTGCCCTGAGAGCAAGACCCTAGGTACAGGTTGCTGTACATATCTCCAGCTAGAACATTTTCTGAATATTTATCACCCAAACAAATAGTAACAAAACCAGATCTAGGAAGATGAGACAGAAACCTCCACTGGGGCTTCTTCAAGGTCTCCCAGTGCACCTGTGACAAGCATAAGTGCAGTTCAGGGCCACAGCATCATATTTCCTCTCCACATGGATTCCCTCTGAACAGTACAGTGTTTTTCGGTACAACTTGGTATCCTCTGGAACTATAACACAACTTATCATGCTAAAAAATTAAGACTGTAACTTCTCATACCTTAATTTTTTTCATGTGTTGGTGGGGAAAGGGCTTTAATGAAAAAGAATTCTTTACCTTTGGAAGTAAATATATACCAATAATTGCAGGCATTTTAGCTCTCTCCTTTTAATGACAAATGGGGAAAGGTGGTAGAAATCAGAGACACATCCTATCATTTGAAGGTCTGGATCAAAAAAAAAAAAAACAACAGAACTAAAAAGGAGGTGGGTGTATCCGTGGTGATTTCACAATCTTTATGTGTGTAGGCAGCTTTCCTGAAAACAAGAAGTATTCTTCTGCAAGTCCTTGGGCCAAACATGTTTCAATGAGGCATTGAAATTTATCAGGTACTTTTAAAAAAAATTTTTCTCGGTATTTATAGAGCTCCTGCCTAAAATCACAAACACTTCAGTTCATTAGGCACATTATTAAAACATCTAGCTCCAGTACTTCAGTCAGTTATTGACTTTACACTGACCAAAATTTATTATAACTATTTATTCATTACTTACATGTCTTTACAAAAAAACCCAAAAGTTCTCATTTCATGTTAACCGTATGTTAATTTATTCACCAGTTGCAGATGAAAAGCAGAAGAAAAGTATTCCTTAGCACATCCAGTGGCAGACCTCCAGACTTGAAACAAAAGAGATCTCAGACTTCTCAGAGGCCATATATTTTAACAGATGCTATCATTTTTGCCAGCAGCCCTAGCAAAAGTGGCACTTGCATTCTTACTCTCCTCCAGCATAGCAGCCCAATCCAAACTCCGTATTTCCACCTCCAATAATACAACAGTGTGAGTTTTGTCTTGCAAAAACTCAGAGGGAAGCGAGTGTGGAAAGGCCAGCTGGCTTCATACCTGCACCAAGAACTCTGGTTGTTTACTCCAGGCCTTCCCTTCATGTTCAGCAAACACGCACCATGAGGGCAGTGGCAACTTATCTTCTCCTGAGTTCTTCTCATATGACAGGGTTTTCATGGATCAGTGGCTGTACATCACTACTTCAGTTAGAAGGTAATGCACTCCATGAGATGTTGGACTTGAGGGTCTGTGTCCAGCTGAACGTCTGACCAGTTACCAGTCCTTTGCTTATCTTGAACATTAGACTTCAGCTCATTAGTGGCAGGGAAGTTGCTCTGGATCTATTCTGTGCAATGCACACAATGTTGCCCACAACGAATGTTCCAGTTCCACTGGAATCTCAAAGTACAAGTGTTACATAAACAACAAACGAGAACTTAAGCTGGGAACAGGATACTAAGCCATGAATTTTACATAGCAGTTTGTAGCTCAGAGACTGCCTTTCCTACACATAAAATAATTTAGCTTTTTTTTTTTTAGTAAGAATAAAAGTCAAACCTGAAGATTTTGCAGCTGATTCACTGATATCCCCCAGCCCAAATCATGCTACCTAGCTTTTTTTCCTGTTTTGCTGCATGTCTTGGACAAAGACTATTTTTCATTCTCTCCTCCTGATTTATGCTTACATATATGTACAACAGAAACCCACTTTATCCTTTTGTAATTAGACACTGTGCAAACACCTGCCAGACTGCCATGTTTGAACAACTCACCATGTGCTTGTAATGCTACAGAAATCACTGGAATGCTGCACAGGGTGACAAACTGCTGTAAATATCTTACAGGAAGGTTGTCCATTTATTTATATCTAGGATATAAAAGTCTACATACTACTCAAAAAAAAAAAATGCTTAGTGGCAGAGGAGATGAACAGACAGGCAATGATCTCCTTCCTTAGCATTTTCTAGACTTGTTTTCTGCCTGTGGGCACTGTGAATGTATCACCAGTCTCTGAGGAAGTTTACATCCATATTTCATAACTAATAAAGAGTGAAAACAAATACAGTTTTTCAAATTCATCTATAATATGGAAGTGATCAATCTGATGAGCAAAATGATGTCTTATTTTCATCATACCAAGGGGTAGGGGAAGAAAAAATTCAGGCCCTCTCATCAGCATGTTCAAAAAGCCCCAGAAATCCCTGTTTGTCCTGAAAGTGAGCTTGCATATTGTGTATAAGGTATTACTGAAACATTAGTGAAATCACTTGTGTGCTTAACTAGGCATTTTCTGATCTGGAGCAAGAGCCAGAACTGCTTAAACAACCTGACTTCCTCTGAAATCAATGAATCTCTAGGAAATCAAGATTATTTGAACACCCGAACAACAGGTGAGCTCTGGCTTCAATTCCACAGTTTTGCACAGAGCTAAGGTGGTAGCCTGTGGAAGTTTTTCATAATAAGATGACTCTCAAAATCTTTTTTTCTTTTCAAAAGCATATTGGGTATTTTCATCACATGTTCAATTACACACCCATTTTCTATTTGGAGACCGAAAAGAGAGCAAGCAGGAGCTGAACTCAGTTTCCCAGCCACCAACAGGACGCTTATATTTTCCCACCACATTTCATATTTTTTCCTACTGGTTCCCTAGGCCAAATGCACAGCAACTTCACTGGATATTAGGTCAGACCTTTAAAACCAAAAGTGGTCTTCAGCAAAAGGCATACAGCCATACCAGTTTGCAACATCTGGTCCCAACCAATAGCACTTACAAAAAAACCTGAGAGTCAATCTATAAGAAAGGACATCTGATTTCCTTCTGTGTCAGAACAAAAACTAAAAAGACAAGAAAAAGCAGAGGAGAACCCTGTCTCTAAATTCTCCTTAATAAGACATGAACCTGGAAGATGGGAAATTGAATTTCACTTGCTGCTTTCACCCACCTGAAGCAGGGTCTTTCCTAAAGAGCTTTCCTAAATGTTTGAGCAAGAGCACCAGCCTAGCAGCTATTGCACTAGGTTGGACACTATTTTTAACAGGGAAAAACCACCAACAGATAAAACCAAAACCAAATCCACAACACTCTAAAGCTTCCCTCCTCCAATCTCTCGAGTCTAGTTACTATTCATCTTTAAAATCACCACCACATTCAAGTAACAGTTACATTTCATATACAAATAGATATTCACTACACCCCTCCAAATCCTGCCCTGCCACGAGTGATCTTATCAGCCCTACAACAATGTGTTGTCCTTTGTCACACACATTTTCACTATGCATCTGTCTATCTATCCGTTCAAAGACTACTTTCCTTCTGTAGATGGAAATAGCCTTTTTTTCTTGCTGTGGAGTAGCGAGCCCATCTAGGAGACTAAGAGAAAAAACTTCAAGCCATCTATTATATGCAAGTGATTTGTCTTCATAGAACAGTCCTAGTGAAATGGATTGCTCCAACATTCATTTCCTCTATACTGCTTCTTATCAGCCAAGTCAGAGGGTGCAAATCACATCTAAATGTGGCAAGTAACAACAAACAAAGCCAAAAGAGCAGAGGAAGCCAAGATAGATTGCATACTCACAAGAAAAATAAAGAACAAACAGCTATTTAAAATACTTTCTGTACAAAAATCTCACCTACAGTGCATTTGACTAAATAAAGCAGCCTGCAAAAGCTGCCAGTCACATACACATTCTCATAACTGCTGTTTCCCAATGCAGATTCAGAAATGTTCAGTCATGGCTTATAAGTATCTCCCTCCCTAGCTAAGGCAAACCTTAACCCAAATAGCACTTCTATTCTTTCACGTGGATCCAGTTATTTCCTCTCATCACCAATACTTCTATAGTCTTTAGCAAAAAATGTATGGATAAATATTGAACTTTAAATGTTTGCTAAAGAAAAGAAAGCGGCCTGAATATAATCTCACTGACAGTTGCTTGGATCGTGCATGATTACAGAAAATCCTGAGTTGAAAGGAACCCACTAGGATCATCCAAGTCAAACTCCTGACCCTGGACAGGACACCCCAAGAATACTACCATGTGCCTGAAAGTATTGTCAAAATACTTTTTGAGCTCTGTCAGGCTTGGTGCTGTGACCACTATCTGTCTGAGTGCCTGACTTCCTCAGGGTGAAGAACCTTTTCCTAATATCCAGATTAAACCTGCTCTAACACAGTTTCGTGATGTTCTTTGGATCCCTTTCACTGGTCACACAGAACACAGATTGTAGCTGCCCCTCCACTGCCCCTCATGAGAAAGCTGCAGACCCTTATGAGGTCTGACATCAGTCTCCTCTTCTCCAGCTGAAAAAGTCAAGTGCCCTCAGCCTCTCTTCCTAAGGCTTCCCCTCCAGACCCTTCAGCATACTCGTGGCCTCCTTTGGACACTCTCTAATAGCTTAATGTCCTTTTTATATTGTGGTGCCCAAAACCACCACAATATTCAAGGTGAGGCCACACCAGTGCAAAGCAGACGAGGACCACCCACTCCCTCAACTTGTTGGTGATGCTTTGCCTGATACCCCTCAGGACATGGTTGTTCCTCCTGGCCACCAGAGCACTGCTGATTCGTATTCCACTTGTTCTCAACCAGGCCCCCAGGTCCCTTCCCACAGCTGCTCTCCAGCCTCTTGTCCCCCCATCTAGACACACAACCAGGGGTGCCCCAAACAAGGTGCAGAATCCTACACTTGTTTTTTTAAACTTCATGCATGTAGCAGAGAAGGATGCTGAAACTAAAACCATACACTGTTGAAAGCTCAACAAAAACTATTTATTACCAAGAGGCAGTCAACAAAACAAAAACCCAAGAGAGAGGAAGGAGGATCCCAGCACGAGCCACCTGCTTTTTATACAATTAATTGGTGACATCTACCTGGGCAGGTGTGGCCAGCACCGCCCAGTTAGAGGCCTTCAGTCCCTCCCCCCATCTCTTCTGCACATGCATGGGTACTCTGGAATATCCCTGCACCTGCATGCTGCACCTCAGGGGGTCTTTCCTAAAAGAGTCTGGGGGCTTACTTCATCATCCTCCTCTTTACTTTCTTCTACAAATGCCCTTGAAAGGCCATCAACCGATAGTGAGGTACCAATTAAATATAGTTTATATAGGATGCTCCTTTCAAGGACGAAAATTCTCATTTATCAATCTTTGTTTCCTCCTAACTTGGTAGGAAAAAATAAACTCTCACAGGTGGCTGGACCAACCACAGACGAAAAAATAGCAGCATCTAATTAAGCACAAATACAATGCAGTTGGTGATTGCCAATCTCTGATTTGTTGAAGTCTCTCTGCAGGGCCTCTCTGCCTTTGAGGGAGTTAACAGGTCCTCCAAATTTTTTATCATCTTCAAACTTCCTTTGTACCCCTTCAAGTCCTGCATCGGAGTCATTTATGAAGATTTTGAAGAGCATTAGGGCGAAGATGGAGCCCTGTTGAACCCCACAAGTGACCAGTCGCCAGCCTGATGCAACTCCATTCATTAGTGATTTGTAAATGATGTACCACTCCAAGACAGCATTTGTAATAAAATCTATGTTTCCCAAAGGCATCTATGTTTCTCCTGTGACAAAGTTCATAAAAACATGGAAGAAGGTGACAGTACCTTGTACATCACACTTGAAGATTCATTTTCAGTTTGCTTTCTTAATACCTAAAAGGACTGTAAGAACTCACTCGTGACATACTCGGGCACAGACCCCATGCAGTACAATGGAATCCTTTATTACAGTTTTTTCACAGTTTATATACTGCGTTACATCAGCAGTAAATTCCTGTCAGTAACTTTTCTCTATATCTGCTTTTTAGTTAAGCATTCTCTGTCCATGAAAATATAAAACAGCAATTTCCCACACACAAGGATACATTTCGCGACGTCTGCATTTATCTTGCCAAGTTCCCCTTATGTTTCTCCCAGGGTCATATAATCTCAGTTCCCTGTATCTCCCCCTTCTTTATTTTCTAAGGCTTTTAAAGTTAAAACTATATGGACTTGTACCACCAAGGCTTGATGTGTTGCCTTTATCATAGACTGTAAAATCCCAGTCAAGCATGAGGAACAGAGAATCATCCCCAATAGACCCAACGCTATAACCAAGCCACACATTAGAATTTTTTTTACTCATGGCCCTAATCCCAAAGTCCACTCTCATCCTTCAAGGGGGCTTTATCCATCATTCACCATCAGCTTCTTCTTTAGGTCCTGCAACTGTTGTAAGCTTTTCTGAATAGAGGTTGATTTGTCACTCAAATTCATGCAACACATTCCATTAAATTCTTCGCATCCATGTCCCTGTGCTAAAAGCAGACAGTCAATAGCAGTTTTATTTTGCAAAGTAGCATGTCTCACTGATTGAGCTTCGGTCAATAAAGCTGCAATAGACTGACTAGTAGCATTTGTCTGTTTTGCTAACCAGCATCCTAATTTATTTAATGTAGCTAAAGCTTTTGCACCTGCCACTCCAGGTGCTAAGAAAGAGGCAGCAATTCTTGTCCCCTGATTCCAAAACTCTATGTTATCCCTACATTCACCAGTGTCTCTTGTAACTATTATGCTGTTTTAGGATCATTGTTGTAGTAGGAGTGAACAAGGTTAATTTTCCTACCATACAAGGTCCTCCGATAATTTGTGCTGGTACCAAAACCCAGGCTCAATCTCCACAAAGGAAGAAAAGACCAGACAGTAAGGTCATGTGACCTGAAAAGGATAGGGTACTATTATCTACATGTGAACACCATAGAAACGTGTTACTAAATGATCTGGTACCTGTAACATTCCATGAGGTGCTAACATTGTTCCTAAACATTATGCATCTATCGTAAAAATTCCAACTCTTGAGGGGTATTTGTACATGGCTGACCTATGTGAGACCACCACCCATCCCAGCAGTCATAAGTGTCATTTCTCATAAGATTCTGGCAGGAGGATGGAGTATGCAGTGAGTCATTACAGAGAGTGAACAATTCCTGTGTCTAGAGGAACACCTACTAAGCAAGTCGAAAAAGGATTGTTAGGTGTTGCAGAGCTAAGACACATGGTATCCTGACCCCTTACATTGGCTAATGTAACCCATATGTTCTCTTTCGGTTGAGCCACCGGCCATCCTTCAGTTACTGGTCAGCAGTCCCAGCAGCTTTGCAAATATCACCCAGTCTCTCATGCTGCTTCGCTCTCTGGTGTGTTGTTGTTGCTGTTGCCTGTGTCAGCATTGTTGTCATTGTTGACTAAGGTATCAACTGACTGGACAAAAGGAGCAGGGATCCAACTCAGTCCCTGACCTGTGGAGACACAAGCATATCCTTTCCCTCACATTATTAATTCTGCTGGAGAACTCTATTGACCCGTTTCAGGGTCCCTGTATCTCACATAAGGTGTGGTTCACCATGGGGGGCTACGAAAATATCAAGAAACAGAAATGTCGTTATCAACATGATTCAAAAAATTTAAAACATAGATGGCTTTCCATAACTGTTTTTGTGGAGTAATACCTGGGCAAGTCCCCCGTTTTTGTTTATGTAACATGTCCTTCAGGGTGCAGTGAGCACGTTCAACAGTTGCTTGAGCAGTAGGAGAATGTGGAATGCCAGAAACATGGCGAATTCAACAATCTTGTCAAGAAATCTGAGTACGTTGAGCCATATAGGCAGGGCCATTATCTGTTTTAATTTCAACTGGTACACCCATTACTGCAAAAGAAGCTCACAAATAATAGCAAACATCATGGCTTTTCTCTCTGATATGAGCAGTGGCAAAAAGCATAGGTGAACAGGTATCAACAGAAATATGAATATATTTTAGTTTGCCAAAGGAGGGATAATGAGTAATATCAGTTTGCAGATGTCACAGGGCTGTAAGCCCTGAGGGTTCACACCATGTGTCAAAGGTAAAAGACTTATATCCTGGCAATCAGGGTAACTATGAATAATGTTTTGAGCCTGTTCTCGCTTAAAACCATAGGACTGTTGCAAAGCTTTTGCATTTTGATGGAAAAAAACATGTGAAAGTCTGGCCTGTTGATAGGCATTAGGGGGTTTTGTCATTGCAGCAAGGGAGTCTGCTATTTGATTTCCCTGTACAATTGGGTCTGGCAATATTGAATGTGACCGAATATGTAAAACAAAATATTCATGGTGACAGAGTCCTAATAAAAATAATGACTACCTAAGAAGTGAAAAAAAATTGCTGATTAGAAACCCTTTCAAGAAATGTTCTCTCTAAGCGCTGAATAATACCTGTGACATTAAGTGAGTGAGCAACAACATTCAAAGGACACTGTGAAAAAAGAGTAAAGGCACGAACAGCAGCTGCCACTTCCACTGTCTGTCCAGAGCCTGTAACAAAAGTAACATCTGAGTTCCATTTATCACTGTCTGTTTTCCATGCTACCACGGCTTTTCCCGTTTCCCCTGACCCATCTATTAAAAAGTTAAGGCATTTGGGGTAGGGGCTAGAGAAAGGTGGGTCTCTAACTGCAAAGGCAAGGCTGAGAGCAAATGTAACAGCTTGTGATGAGGAAGAAAAAATTTTATATCTCCAGTAAATTCTACTAATTTAATCTGCAATGGCGAGTGCTGTTGATTTTGCTGTTGCAAAATCTTGTTTTGCAGGCAGTATATAAATTACTGCAGGATCACATGCCATTAATTTTTGCAAACGATGTCTATCTCACTGTATAAGCATAGTCAACATTTCAATACCTGTGCTTACTGTTTTAGGAAAGGCATGAGGCAGAAAAACCTACTCCAGAACCCGTAAGGGGTCTGCATAGGTACATCCCACTGGCATAAGAGGAAATAAGGCTGAAAGGTAATATAAATTAAAATCAAAAAGTCTAGTTATTTCAACACTATGCGACAGCTCTATCGATCCCAAGTAGCCGGAAGCAAAAAGACAAAGCCTGTTTTGCTTCATTAGTTAATGAACGAGGTGAAGGCAAGTCAGGATAGCCCTTTAACAATTCAAACAACGGGGTCAATTGTCTAGATATGCCTAATTACGGTCACACTCAACTGATGGTGCCTTACAGTTTCTGCAGGTCATTAAGTATTTGTATGTCTAGGGCTAGATGAAGTGACTGCAGAAAACAGCTGTTTTGGTTACTTTCCACCCCAGATACTTCCACGGAGAATGTTTTTGAACTTGTCCTAAGGGAAACAGAGTCCTGCTTGCTCAAATGCTCTCTGTAGAACAGCAAGTACTCGTAACAGCTAATCTGTCGGAGATGTGATAAGAATGTTGTCCATGTAATGATACAGTAAAACCTGTGGGAAAGAAACTTGAACAGGTGTAAGAACTTTTGCAACAATCCTTTGACACATTATAGGACTGTTCATCATTCTCTGGGGTAAAACAGTCCAATGGTAATGTTCTGCATGTTCCTGATTATTAACTGCCAGCGCTGTGAAAGAAAAACGTGACACATCCTCCGGATGCAATGGAATGGTAAAAAAACAGTTTTAATAGTAATAACTGTCAGTGGTCAGGAGTCGGGTAACATAGCAGGTGAAGGAACACCAGGCTAAAGGGCTCCCATCCGTTCTCATCATCATGGTTGGGCTTCGCGAACAAAGATTTGGGAAGGCTCTATCCACATTTGCTACAGGCACGCTGGTGGCTTATGAGGCCAATACGTGACAGACATATCCGATTGCAAAAGGCAAAACAGAAAGACTCCTTAGATGGTGTATTCTGCAATTTACAGTTCTTTCTGCGCTGCCTTTTTTCCTCGAGAGTGATCCTGCGTGTGTTCTCGAAGGAGACAGCTGCGTTATAGATGGGGTGTCTCCACGCCTCCCAGTTTGAGGCCAGAGTAGACCAGTTATGGTGATCAATATGTCCAAGGCTGAGAAGTTGTTTCAGGGAGTCCTTGTATCTTTTCTTCGGGGCTCCTCTCATGCGGCAGCTCGCAAATCATGTAACAGTCTCCATTTACCATTCTTAGGAATAACAAACACAGGTGTATTCCACGGGCTAGTAGAAGGAACTGTATGTTCTGCCTGTAACTGTTCATGCACTACTTTTTGGAGTTTTTGCAGCTGCTCGTGTTTCAGGGACCACTCTTCTACCCACACTGGCACATTTGTTTTCCAGGTGAGTTTTAAATAGGGCTGCATCACAGTGGCCCCAAGGATAAATTTGTCTGGATAGAAACACACCATTGATTCAATAAATCTCTCCTCCATAATATACAAGGAGCACTCATCACATAGGGTGTAATTTGACCCTTTTGTCCTTCTGGTCCTGTAACTTCAAGCACATATGCACTTTGTTTAGGGAACTGGGTCCCACCGATACCCAGGACTGCAGCAATAGGAGTCTTTAAAAGCCAGTTGATGGGCCAATCAGTGTTCAATACGATAGTAACCAGTGTCCACCAAACATGTAAGTGGCCACCCTTTAATGTAACAAATCAGCATCAGCTGATTGCGAGACTTGGCGAGCCTGTACTGTGACGGGGCCTCCACGGCTGCCGCATTGGCCATCGGCTCCCACCTCCCAGTGCCAGGCAGTGCTGCTGCTGGGAAGTGGCCCAGCTGCTGTGCACCCACCTGCGGCCGGGCATGAGCTCCGGTAGCTCCAGAGGCTGCAGCGGTGCCAGTGACGGCGGCGGAGGAGGAGAGTGGGAGACCCTGGAGCAGCGACTTTCGCAGGGGGCTGCCGTGGCAGGATATGCGTTTGCTCCCAGCAGCACCAGGAAGAGCATGTTCCTCAGTGCTGATACCACTAGCACCACGACCAGGCAGCCTGAGGTGGCGGGGGCTGTAACCCCCAGCCCACTGGGCTCACACGGCCCCAGTGGCGAAGTGCACCCACGCAGTGCCCCGATGGCTCCCACTGCAGCTGGCATCAGCAAGGAGGAGGCGGCGGCAGTAGAAGTGGTTGCACAGGACAGCAGCGGAGCAGGGCTGAGCCCTGCACTCACGGGCTGACAGAGGCCAGGATGGCGGCACGAGTGAAGCCAGTCCTTCTTCCTCCTGTCCTTCTCCCTTCTCCTGTCCTTCTTCCTTCCTACACTGCTCAAGAGTCCCACAGTATTGTGAAGAATCACTGTTTTTCTTGCTTCCCACCTCGGAGTACGTGGTTTTTGCCCAAGATGTGGGATTCACGGGCAAGGGTTCTTAGCGGTGGATTTGAGGTGAGGGTTTCAGTGGTGGATTTGTAGGCATGGCAGAAGCGGTGATGCGGAGCAAGGGGTTTAGCAGGGCTGTTCCCGAAGTGCGCGTCACACTTTGTAGTGAGTCATTGTTAGCAGGAGTGGGATATAAATCCTGCTTCTTTTCAGATTGATCCAGAGTGGGTCGAGAGGATCATCGGGGTTTGAGTCTTGGGTTGTAAGCAGGGCTTGTTTCTCTTTAGGATCATTCTCGGTGAGAGGTACACTTGCCAAAGAAGGTAAATCAGTTACATTTGCAGCTTGCAGGTGGCTTGATGCTGAAAACACCTGTTGCCACATTGAAAGTAAACTTAAACCTTTTTCATCCGGCGTTCTCCCCAGCTCTTCCCCAATTCGCTTCAATATGGAAACATTCAAGGTTCCCTGTCAGGGAAAGCCAGAGCAACTGTCTCTTAGCCAAACTAACAGTGTTGCTAACAATAACTGGCATACATTACTGCCGTATATCTTTAATATCTTCGTGAGTATCTCCATCCGATTTTTTGTTCTCGTGTTACTGATTGTCCCATGGTTCCCAGCTGCTCACCTGCTGTCCTGCAGAGGTGATGGGCACAATCCTGGTCTCTTTCCTTGGTTGAGCTGCAGTTCCAGCTATATTTTCTGGATTAACTTTGCAAGACCCACGTTCAGGACGCCATTCGTGATATAGTTGGACACAGACACCACGTGTATAATGGAATCATTTATTACCGTTTTTTCACAGTTTATATACCCCATTACATCAGCGGTAAATTTCTCTTAGTAACTTTTCTCTATATCTACTTTTTAGTTAAACATTCTCTGTCTATGAAAATATAACACTACAACAGTTTCCCACACATAAGGATACATCTCACCACTTCTGCATTTATCTTGCCAAGTTCCCCTTATTTTTCTCTCAGGGTCATATAATCTCAGTTCCCTATAGTCAGTGTCACCACAGGCAATGGAAGAATCAGTGGGTTTTCAAAGACATACAGGCACAAAATTCCTTACAGGGCACTATTAAAACTTGAGTAATAAGCTCCAGGAACATGACAAGGTCAAAGGTATTAAGATGGCAGTTTTAGACACAGTCATTATTAAAATAGCTTTCTGCCACTGAAAGAAGTTTATTAGAACTTTCAGTGTAATCATAAAAATATGAAAATTGGACTGCTCAAATGAGGATATATGGTGATGATGCGTGGTAGGAGTCACCAACTAGAAACTGGAAGTAGGGAAGAAAAAATTATACAATTACTGTGTTCAGGAATTCTGAAGATCTTGGTTTAATAGACTGAGTAAGATGTACTACATCAAAGAAACCCTCTTGAAGAGAGTTGCTAATAGTAATGATGCACCTCTCTTAAGTACTGAACTATGCAATATAGGACAACAAAAACGAGTTACTATAGAAAAAGAGTCACAAAAAGACATGAAAAATAGATGAGTCTTATTGTCTTGCTGACCATATTTTGTTAATACATTCTGCAAACATACAAATTTATGAAAACTCCCAGATTCATGTTTCTAAATGGTCACTGTTTCATCTGTTATGCTGTTCAGAGTTGTTTAAAAAGAGTAAGTGATGATATATTTGAGAAAAACTGACAAAGTTAACCAGAACCACATTGACAGATCATTGGGCTCTGTTTATTCATTTACAAAAAAAAGAAAAAAAATAAAAAAGTGTTTTAAAACTTCTGTGTGGAAAAAACCCAGATCTCTTCTACAAAGCAAGTCCATTTTCACATTACTAACAGTGAAGATCTATAGTGTGAGAAAGCATGTTTAACACCCTTCAGATTTTAATGGAGATTAAAACCATGGAGTCGCACCCATCCAGGGACTATCAGATCTACTCCTGTCACTACTCAGACACCTTTACAAAATTATTGTCATAAAGGGCCAAGTAATCTTCCCTTCAGAACAGCCTCAAAATCACCTCTGATTCCTCCTCCCTCTGTTAGCATGTGACCTCACACACAAGACAAGCCCTGACCACCAGTGTCATACTCTACATGAGCAGGACTCACTGAACAGAAGCTGCCACAAGGCTACATGCTGAACTGGACAGACACTTAACTGCAGACATAATTAATACACCTGACAGCCAGGTAAATGTAACAGCAAATTAAAATGAACAGCAAAAATCCAGAGAGAGTTGCAAAACAGAGACTGTATCTATTACAAATACATTTTATGTCTTGCAGAAACAGTCACTTTACAGACAAGAACAAATCTCTAAAGGGGGAAAAGGCATGCTGGAGTACTACCAAGTCAACTCAAAAGAACAACCAGATTTTAAGTTACAGTGAGAAAAATGCAGACATATCTCACCAGTAACTCTGCCATGGCCATTTCTGCTGAATCCTTGCTTCACCACCTATGTTACTTTGCAGTTGGCCATTTTTGACCTTTATATGTATGTCAACGCATGGGTAAAGCAAAACAACGGGAGCTTTACAGCATCCAAATTCACTCCTGTTCAGATCACTTCATAGCCCCAAACAACAGGGATGCCAAAATAGGTTATCTATCTCCCCACAGGAGAGTTCACCTTCACGGCAGATGAACAATCACACAGAAACATTCAGCTTCCCAAAGGATGAAAAGCAACACACTTAAAGGCATCTACTCTATCCTTACCAGAGTCCAACAGACATACCATTTTCCTGTCACTGGCAGCAAAATCAAGGTTACAGGTTAAGAATAACCATAGGCACCTGTTCTGTGTCCACAGAGCACAAGGGCTCAAGCACAACAAACCTCTCTGGCAAGCTTAACATCCACCTGGATTCACTACAGTGAGGGAGGTACTTGAATAATCTACCTATATTCCTCTTGCAGTAACTCAGTGAACAGCTATTCATGATAACTGGAAGTGACAATGACAGTTGAATAGTAAATAACAGGTACCTTTCCTTAAGAAGAAAGTGATTTGAATAAAGCCAGCGCTGCACTTCTAACTGCTGTGTCTAAACACAGAAAGATATTGAGTTTTGAATCACCATGACATTAAAGAAAAAATCCTATGTAACAGGAAAGTATTCATTTCAGAATAACTTTTTAAGCTGGAAAAATAGAGGCTATAGCATTATATATAGTTCCACCCACCAGTAAGAGCAATTTTTATTCTGGACATATACTGGCTTTACACTCACTGAAACATCACAGAACACAAAAACATTTGAACTTGGTGAGCTTATACGTCTTTTCCAATCTTAATGAAACTATAATAACATAATATATATTTTTTAATATATATATATAAAATATGATAATATGGAAGAGCTCTTAAGAAAGGTGAAACAGAATCTGGTACTGTCCAAAAGAAAAAAACTAATGCATTGGGAGAAAAAAAAAAAAAAAAGGAAAGAAAAGAAAAAAAATTCACCACTGTTCCTACTAGTATTCCTAAAAAAGGCTAAGACTTCTAGACATGAATAACTTTTGCAAATGGTTTGCCACCCTCTTTTCCTGCCTTAACAAAAAGCATCCTTTTAGGGTACCTCACACAAAGCTCACTAAACGAAAAGAAACTGTGAGGTATCTACTACAGAAAGCTGGAAGTAGATTATATACCCTAGTGACTGGCATAAGTCAAAATAACTCAATTGTTGTAGTGAATTATATTCCAGGTCTTCTTCGAACAGACAGAGAATTTAATCCAGACCAGGCTACTGTGACATAAGAAAGCTATGCCTGGATTTGTTTTTTACAGTGATATTTGGCATAACTAACCTCAGTATGATGCAGGTTAAAAAGGTAACTTCTTCTACGAATAGGTTCCTCCAAGGGCCATATTCACACTTCCTAAATTATACTCAAGTCACTGTACTTTGTATTTTCTAAAATTGGACTGCAGTTTAATCATACATGAGTTGTCTTTTCAGCAGTTGCTCCATCAGTGCATCTGTCACCACTGACAAAATACAAGCAACTTAAGGGATTTTAAATCCATCTCTTAATGAAATTACGTGATGGGATTTCTGGGATCACCTTCTAAACATGATGGGCAATGGCTACTACAGCACTACTGGCTTTCCACAGTCTTTAACGAATGCATTTTTTAATGACTTCTCTGAATAACTGCCATCAAAAAGAAAGATGCATAACTGTATATTCCCTTTAGAACACAATTAAGCAGGGCCTGTACCCTCTTGATGCTGAGATCTCAGCAGTGAATCTCCTCAAGTGTCACAGCACCCTTATCTGCTGTATCTTAGGGCTGAATCAGAAGAAAATAATAATAATAAGCAACTTCTTAAGCCTCAATTAACAGTGCATTCCAAGATTGCAGAATCTGAAATGGAAATGATCAAGAGACAATTAGAAACATTAAAGGTTTACCAGATGTGTGTTCATCCAGGTTCAGGGCAGGGGGGAGGGAAGCAGAGGCATTAATTCCTAAGAAATAGAGAATGAAATAGAGTTGCCATATTTATCCTTTCACAGAAGAGTTACATGTCTTATTAAAAGTATACTTACTATCCAACCTTTAATGTTTCATGTGGGCAAAAAATATTAAGAATAGATATTCTCCGTTCAGCTCTAATGATTGCTATTTACCTCAGTAATTCTGGTGGCAGGATGGAAAGCTACTCCAGAGTTGACCCACTACAGACTAACCTTCAGAAGGCTTTCCATTCTACTTGGACTAGCCGTATACTAACCTCCAAGGGAAAAAGCCTCCCAAGATTCTTTTGCTGCCCACACTAACATAGCATCAGGAATGAGCAGAGTGATTTTGTGATACAGACTTCCCTATTTGTACTCTCCAGAGCAAAAAGAGAATCTAAACCTATTCCTCTTCAAAGGGCATTTCTAACACTTATTGCTGCAAAGACATAAAAACAATCCTTATCCATAAATCTATCCAACAAGCATCTATTCATGTGTGCAAACAACTCAAAGAACTTTCTTGGGATTCCTTTAATTTCCGTATGTAGTCATCTATGAACCGTGTCATAAAGGTAAAACCCTAACTTTTCAACTGAAATTGTACCTAGAAGCTTCAGTTTTCAGTCTGCAGACTTTGGGAATATATTGTCACAGTCACATCATGTTATTTTCATCAAAACAGCTGGAGGTTTCCAGTGTAGGAAGCAATTACTGTGAAAAGTGTCAATGTGTCATTCTCTACAAGTCACATGTTTAACTTCACATTATAACATTTGACAAGAAACCAGCTCTAAGTCTCCACCAAGAAAAAGGAAAATAGAGAGAGAGCACAACGTGCAAGTCACAAGAGAAAAGATCAGTTTACCCAGTGCTATGCAAGCAGATTTTGACAATGTTGGCTGATGACAAAGTTGTGGTACATATCTAGAGTTTAATTGCTTTGGTGGAAGGCAGGTTTAGGTCTTCATTAAGTTTGCCTTGACCCAACAATGCACATACAAAAGGCATAAGTCTAAAACAGCATGATCAGTAATTACCTGTTCAATGGGTTTTGCAAGTCTTTTAGGAGGCAATAGTCACATTTCATGTCAGGACTGAGAGAAAATGTCCTGCCTGCAAATGCACAACAAAGAAACCGAGTTACTGTTACACCTTTCTGGCCTATACAACTCAATTTAGTGACAGTGTTAGATACAAAGGACCATGCACATGCCTGAAGCTTCCTGGCCTAGTGACTTCCCAGGGTATGTCCACATAGAGGAACAAAGGTGTTGTACTCAAGCAGACATATCTCTCAGCACACAGTACATCTAGTAGTTTCACCCCTGTAATCTGACCAGTTACACCAGAAAACAATAAAGTACAAGCCTAGACAGTAGCAAGCCAGCAACCTGGCTACACATTCCCTAAAACAAGCAGAAGTGCCTTCCTCTACATCCTCCCCACATTTGATGGCCAGTAGGCACGTTCTGCTCTCTCCAGAGCACTCTGCAGTCTGACCCTCCTGTGAAGGTAGAGATATACCTTGATGTCTTTCCTCCAGAGAGAGCAAGTCAGTCTGCTCCGCGTGACCAGGGGAGCCTTGGCTCATGCCAAAGTCAGTACACCCCAAGGAAGAGTTCCTTGTTTGCACTCCCAAGTTGTTGGCTTAGACCACCCACACAGGGTCTCGTTCTCCCATTTCACTTGGCACCTCAAGGGCCATGCCATTAATTTTGAAGCTAATAATTTGTGAAAGTATTTGGAGGGGAAGCAAAAGAGTAAGTGAGAGGACTTCACCAAAAAGAACTTCAAAACTCTTAAGCTTGAGTCAAGACAAGGAAGTGATACAAAACATATGAGATCCCAAATTCCAATTCTGCTTAGAGCAGGAGTCTCTGTTTCATACATTCTATTCTCCAGCTACTCATGGTATATTAAATTAACAGAAACTGTGAGCTTTAGCATATGTTTAGTAGCTACACTGTGCTTTTTTGAGCAATGATATGACTTTCTTGTGTATACAAAAACACACATATGGATGCAATAATGTATATCAAAAATACCCATGCAGGCTTCGATATTACTCAGCAGTACATATTGTCCATGTTCAAACAGGGCTTTAGGCTGTGTTAAGCAATACAGAAGTAAGCTGGTAAAAAGTGACACAGTTCCTCAGAACCTAGCAAAATCTTGAAAAAAAAAAAGGTAAAAAAATCAGTTCGGAGAAAGACGTTCTTCTATGATCAGCCAGAGACTTATAAGCCTCTGGTCCTCCCACAGTATGGCCAGAACATCATCCCATTTCACAGACTGCTCTCACACTGACACAGCTGTAAATGTTGTGGGACACAGCAGGACAAGAGGCAATTTTTCACCTGTTTTTTCATTGACCCTAACTAGACAAGGCAGGTTTGGCTAAACCTTGGTGATAACACCCGAGGCAAAAAACCGATGGTCTAATCGTCTGCCAGCCAGAAGGATGAAGACAACACCTTCTGTCCCACCCCACCCAAACACAGTCTTCAGGGGAAAATAGGAATTGGGGTCGAAGGGGGAGATAAAGTAATCTCCAAAGAAACAAAAGTCTCAGCTTTGCATTCTGCAGCTCTAACTTCATGTCTGTTCAACTGCAGGAGGCTGAATGCAAAATAATAGAGCATTGCTTCCACCATGTGCTACAAGAGATCTCTGCAATCATGGGGTTTCCTTTTGCCTTATTTTTTAAACCACAAAAACTGAACTGCTGTTTGTATTGGCACATTCAGGACAGAGGGTGAGGAGAAGGCCTCCATCTCTGTCTCTTCTGAAGAAGAGAAGAGTTTCTCGCAAGAACACTCCCGAAGAAAGGATATCTGAACACAATATTAATGTATTTTAACTGGACCATTTGTCTCATTGATATTTTTAAAATTTTGCCGGCTTCATTTTGTCCCTTGTTTCTGAGATAAATTTTAACTAAAAATTAAAAAATATATGAATATTTGTTCTCCCATAGCAGCTGAGTATTAATATAAAAATTATACCTTCTTCCAAACATGTAAAAATATTTTCACATATTTTAAATCTTAAACAAGTGCTATCCCACAGATAGGAAGGCAACCAGTGAACCAGAAAATAAGGGAAATTTTCTCAGTGAGAGACAGACCTTCACTTCTGAACCACACTAGAGGCTGGCAACAAGAGAGTCTCGAGATTTTCTTGATTCCAAGTACATACGGGAAAGCATCTAAAAAAACCAGCTTTATGGTTGTCCACTATGGTTCTTGCATCAAGAAATCTTCCCCTGTCTGAAAAGAAATTCTGAAGGGTCCTCTGCCTATTGTCACAGGAAGCTTCACAGAATTAGCAGTCTCCTTATGTAAAATTTGGTTTGTCTTATCTGATCAAAAGATTGGCTCTAGTCAGATGTCTTCCTTATCCAAACAAGATCCTGAGCTGCTCTGCTACTTCTGCTTTCATAATATTATAAGAAACCCAAACAACCCTAAATGTAGAAATTATTACACAAAAAATTGTTTGATGTTTATCTTCTCTCCATTCCTCCTCTTTGTTCTGTACTAGACATTGTCATACAGCAAGACTTCATTTATATAAACAAAAATCTGTACAAACCAGTAGTTTATTTCAATTTTATTACTTCTGTCTTTTTACCTGGTCTGGTAACTCACCATTAATTTTCCTACTCCTATCCACCACCTCTATCTCCTTCCCACCCCCACATCGTTGTCTTTTGTCTTTTCCTCCTCCATATGCTTATTCTATACTTCAGAAAAACAGCATTTTAGCAAGCAAATTCAGGCAAAATGGACTGGTGTATACTGGCCAGGGTGATTCTCATTCTAGTCCCTACTTTATCTTTTTAAATTATGCAGGATGGAAAAACTCCACTCTGAATCAGTGGGAGCAGAAAGTAAACCCCCAGTCTGTCATGCTTGGCTACAAACTACACCCTAAGGGGCACAAATGTGCATACATCTCCCCAGTAAAAATCAATTCTTGCAAAGACTTCTCCAAATGAGCATGAAAAATGTGAAGATCCATTTTGCTCCAGCAAGACACTGCCTCAAAAGACCAAAGGCTGTTAAAATGTTTCCAGTGATAGAAAACTTTTAATACTTTTTAACAAATTTAATTCCTTTTTATTCCAATTGGAACTAGCAATCGGATAGGGTTAGAGTTCAGGCAAGTGAGTTGTGCAAAGTGCATTCTCAGCTGTCCTGCCTTCCCCTCCTCAGGACGACACTGCAGCTCAGCTGTAGAGCCAGGCAACCGTTCTGCCCTCCCTTCGACTAAAGGCAGCCACCAGCATGACACTTCCGCAGCGTGCCCAACAACAGAGATCCCACTGCTGTCTCCAGCCCAGAAGCAGCACTGATAGAGGCCACAGGCAGGCTTTGCGACTGGAGAAGAACACAGCATTACTGTTCATGTCCATCCTCTAGTGCACACACAAACCACATGTGTTGTGACAGCCACTCACAACAGGAGCTTGGCTCTCTTGCTGGAGCTGTCAGCACTCATTGTTTTAGCTCTGGAGGTCCCTAGTTCAGTCCTGGAGCATAAGCCAAAACTGTGACTGCAACACAGACATTGTGGAAATACCCGCAGTCAGTGGTCTGAAAAGCTAATGCTTAGCTCAGGCATACCCAGCAAAGACATAGTAGATGGACCTCTTCAACAAAAAAAGTGAAACTTTTAAAGGAAGGAATTACAATATTATCCTTAACTCCTGCAGTGGAACAACTCTGACAAAGCTGTGACACCTCTGACACGGCAGCCTCCCAGCTGACACACAATTTTGCTGTATTAAAAGCTCCGCCTAATCTTTCTCATTATAGACTTCAGTTTTATACTGTAACTACACAGGTCCTAGTCAGACAGGTCACTCTCAGCTTAAATAAAATATTTGCCTCCTAAACCAGGAGAGGAACAATGAATATTGTTTTAGTTATGGATTAAGTGTGCTAATAGAATACTTCATCTAATCCTGTTTTCTAAGCAGCATGGCTACTTACAATCTCAACATGAACTGTGTAATGAGAGCAGTTTCATACAGTGCCAGTTCCTCCAGGTTTGATGCAAAGGCCACAGATGCTGTGGTTAACATCCATCACTGAGGATCTGATTAAGTCTGCACTGAGTGGTACTGGAACATACTATGAATTAATAATCATCAGAAGGATGAAGGGTTGAAGGTGGTTAGAATTTAAATTTGTCGTGTTTGTACAAATAAATCAGACGTAAACTAATACATCAAAGTTTAGTGCTTAAAAATTGATTTGTTTCTGTAGAAATGAAATCAAATTCTTCATACAAAACAGTAAGCTCTAACATAGATAATGCAGATTTTCATTGCAAGAAAGACAACTTCTGCTTTCCAGTTTCAGTTATTGTCATAAATCCATAAAAAACTCCTTGAATAGAATCCTTAACTCCTGTTGAGTGGTATCATGGGGTACAGGGTAGTCAGATCAGCTCCTGACAGGCTGGATTCCCTTGAATTTCAGCCAGCAATGCAGAGTTAAAGCCACTCTCAGGCCTTCAGTAAGGCCATTTAGTGTGAGGATAGGGCTTAGCCCTAGACACTGGAAATCCTCCTATCAGAAGCAAAGAACAGAATCCAGAATTTCCAGCAGAAATGCATTGAATGAAGAGGCCGCCATGCTTCTATAGCAAATCTACTTCCACACATCAAAATGAAAATTAAGAAACTATGGTGTTCTGGACCATGGTCTTGCATATTGGAGTTCAGGGAGAGGATCCACAAAATTCCCAGTAATTTGTACTTGCCAGACTGTCAGTCTATACAAAGAATAAAACACATGACTGAAGCTGACCAGGGCACCAGAGGAGGCTACACTTCTAAAATTATTTCATCAGCTGCTATAAAATCCAATAGTTTTTCAATCTGCTCCATCTCCAGCCAATAAAGGAACTGCTAAACTCTGGGATAGAGGAGAACCCCAAAAGCTTATCCAAACACTAACCAGTTTTAAAGCTCTGATTCCTGGCAGTCTGGGGATGGCTTAGCTCAGCTTTGATGTTCAAGTGCTGAAGTCAACCTGCACTATATATTGCAGCACTGGCTGGAAACCCTGGAGCAGAGCAGGTACTGGGGTCAGGACAGGCCCAGGCACACAGCAGCTCTGCTAAAACCATTACAGTGGGATGCAGCACACACACCAACAAGCTCTGCTCTCTTCCCTGGGCCCAGGGCAGGTACCACCACAAATAGCTCTGCACTGGCCAGGCAGAGCATGCTTGTTGAGAATAATGCAATCATGGGAGGGCTTTTTAGGCAAAGATTTTTAAGGTATTTCTACACCCCACCTTCTCTCATCAGAGCTAAAAGACCCAGCCACAGACAGGCAACGACAAGAAATTATTTACTGTTTCCATATTTGGCCTAAGTTAACCTCAAACACACAAACACAGCAGGATCATGCACTTAGGTGCCATGCTTCCATGGGCAACCTCTTCATTTCATAACTGATTTTTGTCCCACTGACCTCATCTAAACACACAGAAGAAGCCACAGCCTAAGTGGAATCTTCTGGCCCTTCACGGAGGCTATCAAACAATCTGCTAGAAGAGGATAAAACCTGCAGAAAAATAAAATACATTCCAGAAGGAGAAAAATAAATAGAACACAGTCTGGCTTCTTGCAGTACCAGCATGTTTTTGTTTCAGTCAAAGGTTAAAAGCCTCATCCCAAAAGCTATTTTCATCTTTCAGAAAATACATTTTAAAAAAATAATAAACCCTATATTGTCCAACCTTTCACTTCACAACCCCCTCACCCCACACCCCCATGGGCTTAAACTCCTGCTCCCAGTCCCACACACTGTCCCACAGCCTGTCTTCCTTTAAACCTCACACACATGATACTTTCCAGACAGCTGTCAGTCCTTCCACTCAGGTGATAATCCCAGTAACATCCAAGCTGGTTAAAGCTGTTCCTGAACATAAGCTGCAAACTGCTACTGAAGTACCAGGACACTAAATCCTCCCAGTTTTGATTCCTGTAACAAACACAACTGCTTCACAGGAAGATCCCATCCCTACCCAACCTGCATTACTCATGGTCACAGATGGCATCCACAAACTATAGCTAAAAAATTTCCATTTCTGACCTACCCTAAAGGCATAAATATATATAAAATATATACAGCAGCAGAATTTCACTTAAGCTTTTCCTCTAGAAGGAACTATCTGAGGAGCAAAGTATAGCATCAATTGAGCAAGTCTAGACCTGCCTTCATTTTCCTTCACGCTTCAGCCTGTACAGCTCCTACATCAGCAATTTTCATTCTGTGGTTCACACTTATCTGCTGAGCAGGGAGGGAGACCACAAACTCTTTGGGAGACATGCACAAAAGGCGTCTAAGAAAACTAGGTTTCTGCACACCACATAACAAACCATATATGGACCCATAAAAATTTCCCACAAGTCCCTCATAATTTGAAGGGGAGGCTCCAACAACCACTGCTGTCCACTGTGATATTCCAATGACAGAGAAGTCACTGATTTAAAACTTGAAAAACCCAAGTTATTTTACTAGCTCTGTCCCTCCAGCAACAGGAATAGACAGGACTTGTCACTGTTCTGTACTTCAGTCTCTCCATCTGTAAAATAAGCGGGAAATTACTACATCTATTTTTTAAGATTTAATACCTACCTAGGAATAAATGTGATTTGTAAAAGGTCTGTGTCACTACTGTTCTGCCTCTTAAGTTCACCTCCATAAACCTTTGCTTAGCACCTCAGGTAGTCACCTCGAATTACTGAGTCTCCTGTAATCAGACTCTGGAATTCAGCACTGGATGCCACACGTCTATGAGCCATCTTGTTTGCCCATGTATACATGATTGTTGTTGAGTTCCTTTGGTGTTTACACATTGGGGGCAGAACATTATAAATACCGTAAATATTAATGTAGATGGTGACAGTTACATGTTTAGAGTCATACGTTTGAAAGCAATTGACACACAAATCCCAGCAAACAGGATCATATAGAAACAGAGCAGGAACAGAATGCAAAAGGCATTGGTCAAAGCAGCAGTCTACCATTATGGCACCATTAAGGCAAAGCTTCCTAAGCAGAATTATCCTGTCAATGCAGGGACAGAAAGAGAAGATTGCATATAACCTGCATGTTTACAGAAGTACTTCAGTTTTTCCCAGCTGCTGGGCAGAGCTAAGTAATGATCTAAATCTTGCATAACTTCAAGGATGCCCTGCTAGTTCAGACCTTTAAGGATTTTGTATCTACAAGTGAATTTCCTAATTTATTATTAATCATGCATAAGATCTTCTATAAAGACAAACAAGGCTATGTGCTAGCTTGTTTTCCAAACATAGATTTGTTAGCATTTATCCCTGTCATTGTTTGAGATAGCCCCAAAATCTAATCCCCTAGTCTAAGCCCGCTCCCACATCTCAACTTAATGTGAGATGGGTTTTCCAGACAAAACACGCCAAAGTGGGGGAAAGGGAATATATTACAATGACTGTACAAATAAATATTATAACACATTATACACACGATCACAACATCTCTACCATGACATACAGTATTTACAATGGATCAGATCTCTTCTCCCCTCCAAATAAATGTCCAGGAGGGAAGAAGGACAGATCTCCTTCAGTCTCTAAGCAGCAGTATCTTCTAAGGTGGCATTCATCTCTCTTCTTCACATGCAGCAACTAATAGCTAGATTTCTGCCAGCACTCACGAGGGAGGTATCCAAGTTCTCTCGGCCCTGTCGCCACCAAGTGAGGGGTCTTTCTCCGTGGGCTACGTTCACCCAAGACAAGGTCGTTCCACCACAGTCATATCACGAGCACAGGGGGCTTCATGACAGTCTGGTATCTTCAGGAGATTCAAGCTCCTTGCAGGGCTTCTGTGCCCTCCCTCAGGCTGCCACCTTGGCAGCAGTGAGAGGGGAGAGCCAAGGTCACCCCCTCTGCATTCCTCTCCGTCCTGGTCCAGCTTCCCAGGACGCTCTGAGCTTCTCAGCTCCTCTCTACAGTGCATGTCACACTTCACCCCTCCCTCTAGGACATGAGGGGGTCTCCAAGGAGCTTGGGGGGTCTGGTTTAGTTCTTAATCCCAGAACTCTGTCTCTCTGCTGCTGTCTCTCTCTCTTCTGCCTGCTTTCTATCTCGACTTGAGTAACTCTGAGTCTTCCTTGGCTACATGCTGTTTCTGCTGCTTCTCCGGTTCAGTTCTTATCTGTCCTGGCTCTCTGCCACCGTTTCTCTGGTCAGTGCCGACTGCTGCTACTCTGGCCGCTGCCCACAATGGAGAGAGAAACTCCCAGCCTTTCGACTACAGACACCTGGCCCAGTTTTATGCTGTTCCAGGTCCCAGCAGGCCCCTCGCTGGGGGCTGGGGGCCAAAGCCCCCCTGTGGAGCTCCTAGCCCCTTCCTCGTGGCTCTACAACATGGCCACCTCTCCTACCAAAAAACTACAACTCGTCTCTTCCGTTCAACTTGTGGAATGTTTACATTTTGCAGGAGCACCCATTGGACAAAACTTCAAAACTTCCAGGGGTTTCCACCCCTTGGGGTTTTTACCATTTCTTTAGCCTCTGGGGGAAAACAAGGTTCAAACAACTACATCCCTGTTTCAGCAAGCATACAATGACAATATGCATATTTGAGATCGCATATATAATTCTCTCATGTTACAGGACCTAGTGTCCATACAGTTTGTTTTAAAAACTTTATTTTTATTCCTACTGCTTCCTAGAATAATTCCACAGAAGAGCTTTTGTATGTGCTTATCACTTTTAAAAGTGCATGATTTCATCAGAAGCACTCTCAGTTCTGCTCTGTAGAAGCATGACCCAAAAACAGTTACAAATCAGTGAGACCTCCCCATTACGTAGTCTGGGCCTTGAAAAGCCATTATGAATCACCTAGCATTCATTATGCTATACAGTAATTTGTAGAGCAAATGAATCCTTCTGCCACTCTTCATCTCTTGTATTGTGTTTCTTCAATTTCTACGTTCCTGGAATCTTCTGTTGCTTTTAAATATAAATGTAAACATCTGCTTTGACCTTATTCTCCCTTACTAATATCACAGAATCAGGGAAATCAGAGAGGCTATCAGCACCAATCATGACTATGTCCTTCCTCTACCCCTTGCCTCAGCTGCTGCTTCCCACAGCACAAGCAGTTTATTCCCAGGCTTGTTCAAACATGAATGGTTTCAGTACAGAAGGCTCTTACTGAGCCTCTCAGCGGAAACAGGACACAGGTCACAAGTTGCTTCCGCTATGAAGAGCCCAACTCACAGGTATCACGCATTCAGCAGAGTACATCAGCACAAGCATATACAGAATATATACAGCCCAAATATACAGAAAATGAAAATTACTTCTAACTATCTCATTGTTCTAACTGAAAAATGTTCTAAGAGAAAAAAGTGCAAAAAATGAGACTGCTTCACTTTTAAATTATAACACAAAGGTCACAAAATAAATACTATGGTAACTTAAGACTAATGAGGAACTGCCCATAGCACTCCTGCAACACCAGTGATCTTACAAAATATTTCTTTATTCTATGCTATTGCTCATTTTGCTAATGGAAGCAGTGGATATTTTTCTTAACGTTTCTCTATTGCTCCCCATTCTCTTACTGTATAGCATATGCTATTTCAATTACAGATTCAAGAACATACTTCTTCATTATTACATAAAAATCCTTGATCAGGGAAAAGACTCTAGAAACAGCAAATGGTAAAACACGATGGAACCAAAAGCACTTGGGGCCCAGCCACACAACACCTTGGAGGCTGGTTTCCCACAGGAGCTGTTTCAGCAACAGCACTAAGCACAGCCCTCACCACGGGAGTGACCTAAACTCCCAGCACTAGCCATTCATGAGGTAATTTAATGAGAAATCACTGCAAACACTTGTTCCCTGTATTACATTAACCACCTCGCACAGCAGGTGGGCACTATAAGTCCTGTCCAGGCCGGGGTGCGGCCAAGCTGGTTCAGGAACGCTGGGCTGGGGCCATCAGCCTCAGCCTTGGACAAGCACTGGCCTCCGTTCAGGGACCTACCTCTTCCTCTACCAGCAACTTAAAGCACCGAATCCTTAAACTGAGTGCTTGTCATTGTCGAAATACTCCTTCAGGAGGGGGGTTGTGTTGTCTCTCTCCTTGTGCACCGTGGGAGTATGTCAGCAGCACTGCTGGAATGGCAAAGCTGCCATTCACTGCTTCAGCAGGTGAATCAGCCATTAGTACCCATGAGGAAATGTGAATCCTATACTTGAAAATCATTCTTAGTCTAAGATGATGCTAGCTATCTGGATAACTGTATTGGTTTTCTTTTTAAGTGCTGTGGATGGCTTTTTGTTTATAAACTATTTTATAATCCTGCCTCAGTAACACCAATGAAACACAAGGTTGCTGTTGTTAGGCAGGAGTTTGGGAGCATCCAGGGATTAAAGCCTCACCCCAGTAAGGAGTCTGAGGCAAACAAGTTCCCTGGGCTCCGCCCTGCTGTGCATGGGCCTGACTGCAGGAGCGGGGCTCTGGCAACTGTGGATAGAGGATGCTGAGCTTGCTGCGTGTGATACAAGTGTTCTGTCCCAGAATCAAAGCGTTCATGCATAAGGCTAATTTGTGATGGTTTCAGGCCAAATTCATCTAGCCCAAGGGACTTTTCTTTTTCTCTTAGTAATCTTATTCAATGAAATAGCACAGGGATTTTCTGAAATGAAAACCTCAGTGGCTTGATACTGCTAAGTGATGGCAAAAAGCTCGGGACCCCTGGGTGCCCCCCTGGTAAGTTTTACTCCGAGGACCTCCCCTCTTGGACAGCTTACTGCAGGGGTGGATAAGGACTCACTGCATACTGATAGAAAGGTATTTGTATCTTGCTTGGTTCTTGGTCTTGAGTTCCCATAAGACAGTGAAGGATGCTTGCCGCAGGGCAATGTACCACAGGTGAAACTCCTGAAGTTGGTACTTAGGGTGGTATTTTGATAAGGTAAGTATCAATCCCTTGGTTTGCATGATTGTATTTATGGTATTGGTTCCCTTAAGTTCATGACCACCGCATGAACTGGGGCTTGGGCACTGTTACTGTGTTAATAGTTTTGTGTGTTTATTGTAATTTTGTGTTCTCTTGTTTGTTTTCGGAAATGTTATTGTATACCTGATATACCTTGCTTACCTTGAAACATCCAGGAGCACATAGTAAAAGGTATTATCATGCTAAGAATTGCTATATGGGAGGTAGTGCTGAACAGTTAACTATTAGCACATCACATCGGATAAAATCTAGAATTAAGATTTGTCCATTTTGCAAATGTTTGTTATATGTACGAGCTTTGTGTAATAGATGCAACAAATACATCTTGGGACATGGGTGAACCCAAGAGATAAGATTGAGTAGGGCTTTAGATTTGAAGTGTATACGGTGCGGACGTAATCAAAAGTTGGAAGATATCCAGTGGGTGAGATACTATTGCTGCAGAACACATAGGTTGATATTTGTACAAAGTCACCCTAACTTGCTATAGAGCTTTGACACATTTTGTGGGAAACAGTGACATCTAGTGGATATTATGAAGTTCTTTCAAACACTCAGAAAGAACCTAAAAATTCTGAACGAACTGAAGATAGAAAGCGGTGGGGGTTGATTCACAAGCTATACTAGATTTTGGGAACTGGAGCTTCATTCCTAGAGGGAAAAACCACAGCTGAACCCATTGTACACAACTGCCTGGAGACCGTGAAAGCAGTGTATTCCAGTCGCCCGGAAGGAGTGATTCTTCTTCTTCTTCTTCTCAAAGAAGACTGGTTTACCAATGGCAGCAGTTTCATAAAACAAGGTGTGAAGATGGCTGGGTATGCTGTAACCACCACTACTGAGGTAACTGAATCAAAACCTTTGCCTGCAGGAACCTCAGCCCAGAAGCAGAACTTTTGAATTGGTGAAATGGAAACAAATTAATGTCTGGACTGATTCTAAATATGTGTTTGGCATAGTCCATGCCCCTGGAGAAATTTGGAAAGAGAGGGGACTCTTAACTGCTCAAGGAAAAGCTGTAAAATAGGTTGAAGACATTTTACAATTACTAGAAGCTGTACAACTCCCATCACATGTGGCAATTATGCACTGCTGAGGACACCTGAAAGGTAACACTGTCCCAAAGGTGAGTAACACAAAAGCTGACGGTGAAGCCAGGCGAGCTGCTGAAAAGAGTAAAGAAGTGCAAGTAGCTGCCATAGTACCAGAAGAATTAAATACGGACAAACAAGTAGAGTTTCCTGAAACAGATTATAAATGGATACATGAAAATAGAGGTAAGATGTTAGACAATGGATGGGGTCGATTAAAAACAGGTCAGTTAGTGTTACTGGAAAAATTAGTGTGGCAATTTGTTAAGGCTGAACATGATAAGATATAGGGGTCTGGACTCCTTATATCAGCATTTAAGAACTCAAGTAGCAGGGCCAAACCTGTTTACCACAATAAAACAAATAACATCTCAATGTGAAATCTGTTTAAAGACCAACCCAAACACTGGAACAAAAAAACCATCAAGGAGTCATAAGCAAAGGGCACATCCTGGGTGAAATTTGACAAATTGACTTTTCTGAACTTCCAAGAAAGGGGAGTTTCTGTTATCTTTTGCTTTTGACAGATACTTTTTCTGGATGGCCAGAAGCATTCCCATGCAGAACTAATGAGGCAAGAGAAGTGGTTAAGGTTTTGTTGAATGAAATAATAACATGGTTTGGAATACCCAGAGTATATCTTCGAATACAGGATCCCACTTCTGTGCACAGATTGTACAAGCAATAAGTAAAGCACTAAAAATTAAATGGCAATTGCATACCCCATACAGACGCCAAGTAAGCAGACAAGTGGAAAAGATGAACAATCTCATCAGACAGCAAATAGCTAAAATTTGACAGGAAACAAATCTGTATTGGTACCAAGATTTATCTATTGCTTTAATCCAAAAAGGGTCAAACCAAGATCTAAAGAGAAGCTAAGTCCATTTGAGAATTTGTATGGCAGGCCTTGTGGAATGAACAGTGTTAATAGTGAAGCCTAAGATCAGATAAGTAATCAATATGTTCATGATTATGTTATAACTGTGGGAAAACAATTAGATAAGAATTCTGCTGTAGTATTAGGACACCAGACTAAACAACATGATTGTAAAGTTCATCCATTTATCCTTGGTGATTTGGTATATGTTAAGAATTTTTCAGGAGACTCTCTGCAAGAAAAGTGGGATGGACCCTTCCAGGTGTTGCTGACCACATTCACAGCAGTCCAGACAAAAGAACAACCCACTTGGATTCACTACTCTCCAGTCAAGAAAGCCCCTGAGGGACCATGGACCTCGGAACCTGTAGGACCAACTACCCTCAAGCTTACTCGAAATTAGCCTTTGGAACTCTGATAAGTATAATAAATCTGGCTCAAGCCATTACATTAGAATGGCCATGGTCTCAGGCATATATTGAATATTCTGGTTCCATGGGAAAAGATCTTTCCAATTTAAACCTAACCACGGCAATCATACAAAATAATAGAACAATTCCAGGAGAAACATGGGGGAAAAGAAATGGATTTAGTCAGAATTCTAGGAGCAGAAATACAAGTAGGATGCTGAGGACTCAATGTATCCAAATCCAAAACATCTTATACTCAAGTGTCTATAAAACCTACAAGAAACACCATAGCACTTGCTACCCGAGTTGCTTGCTGCTCTGGTCAACGTTGGTACAATTTTACGCTGAGTAAACCAATGACTGCAGTATGTCTTTGGCATAATGGAAAAGTGAATAGAGATTTATCTAAAAGTATAAAAATACACTTTGGGGAAACCTCAACTACTACAGTTCCCAAGGTAACGACTTCAACTGTAACAACACAACAACAAATGCAGAAATGCAGCTATAAGCACAAATTAAATTTTGTAGGACTTCATGTAATTAGGTAATCAAATGAACAAAAATTACTTTTGGATCCTACATACTCCCTTAAAAGGATACAGGTAAAAGTCCAAACAGATATTTCTAGTATTAAAAGACACTGCCGACCATATATCCTCCAAAGCATTAAAGGATGGAATGCATGGATAGAGACCATCCCATCACAACAGAGGGAAGAGGGATGTAACCAGATGGTTTGGAACAGGGCTAGGAGTACTTAATGCCATTGACCAAGAAGTCCTAGTAAATTAACTTAGTGCCGTGACTTCTGATTTAGGTAAGCTGAAAAATCCTTTAAGGTCATCTCAGTTAATTATTCAACTGCTAATGATGCTTGTCAATCATACCTCATAGGATTTTATGAAATTTTACAATTATACCAATAGAATAAACAAAAGAATTGCCTTTGCCATTCAATGTGTTCAGACTCAACAATGGGTACAATTAGTAGCTGCAGGAATACTTAGAGAAGGAACATCAGGGATACTATGCCAAGAAATCTGAGGGATCATAGTGAAAAACAACTCCACAACCCAATTTGAAAAAGATCATCAAGCATGGTGGCAGCTAGCAAATTTCACTTCTAGCTCACATATAGAACTCATTGAAGCTTATGGGCTCACCATCAAAGAAGCCCAGGAGCAAACTATTTTCCCTGTTTTAACTTTAGGAGCAATACATCAGGGCACATTAATCAAACCTGTAGGCCATACTGTTTGGGCTAAGTGTAATAAAGACAAAGGAAATTGGCAGTCAATCAGTACTGAAGCTTGTATTTCTAGAGGACAACTAGGGTATGTTTGCAAAAACACTGTGGTAGAAAATGAAGGCTTGTGTTTAGATACTAAGGATAGTGTGTGTACCTTTGAAATGTCTTTGCATTCTAAACTGCAGTCACAGGTATATTATGTAGGTAATGGATGTGCATGTATTAGAACCTTTTGTATGAATATAACTATTGATAATTGTCAAGAGATTACAAATGGCACTAATGTTTGTGTTTGCAATTTTACTAAAGTAATAGGCTGCGATTTGAACTACACAATACCAATAACTACTGAACAGTTGATTGAAAATGATTATCTGCTGTATCATGATGTACCTAAATTACAAATGGGGATGGATATAAGTCTTTTCCAGAAAATGCTTGACCATCTGGACGTAGAAAAAATGGTGGAGGAAGTAAATAAAACCACTCTACATATGCTCTGGCAAGTGAAACACGATACCAAGAGTGTAAGAACCATATTAGCAAAGGTAGAGCAAGTAGGAGAACATCATTTGTGGGATATTTTTCTGGGATATTCCCCCAAGACCTCTCAAGTGTTCCATTTCCTAATACATCCTAGATAGTATTAGTGAGTGCCGTAACCTTGTTATCATTATTCAGTTTATGGCTATGGTGCAAACTCAGTACACTGACTAGGAGAATACAACTAATACAGTCAATAGAGAATTCTCATCAAGAACAATTGTTGAACTATAGACTATGACCCTTGCAGAGGAATTTGCAAAGAAAGAAAGAAAGGGGGGAATTGACAGCAGAAAGGCACAAAAGGCATTAAAGTCGGCTTAGTTGGTACACCTTGCCGTGCTAAACCAGGAGAAGGTAATTGCCTAATGTTTGTTCTGCCTACTTTGCTAGAAGAACATTGCAGGAGCACTGGTTAATGTCTTGTTCTGTTCTGTTTACTGCACCAAAATCATATCATAGAAAGAATGCTAGGGAGTAGACCACAAGGTAATAAATTAGGTAAACTAGATGTTTGAAGGAGATATAGGAGGCCCAGAGCCAGGATTCTGCAAGCTTGAAGAATCTACATCACCTAGCAAAGAAAGTTGAAAAGTTCAACCCCAAGGAAGACAACCCTGATGACCATCAGGAGGATGAAGGCTCAGTGTCGACCACCCCAGTGAAAGACTGAGCATGCACCAAAGAAAATTCTGGAAAATCTCCGCCCAGAGACCAGCCCACTTATTAACATGTATGTTAGAAGTTGTAACTGTGCAGAGCATTAAGACACATGGACCCAGTGGGGGAAAAACTGAGACATTTATTCAAAGGGTCACAGCCCTTTTATAGCCAAACATAAACAGAAAACATTCCTTATAAGGCAAAAAGTGTGGTTGCAACATTTGATTGGCTGCTAGCTGTTGCTGAGGGAAATGGCAGTTTTCAGAGCTACAACTCGCTTCTGTAATGAGTTACTCTGTTCTCTGCAAAGGTCTGGTTTTTTCCAGGTTCTAATTCCCACATAACTCTGTATATAAAATGTACAAAATTATTTGTTTTGCCCTTTTTGGTCGAGCAAGTCTGTGCAGTGCAAACTACCTCGCTCCCAACATTGCAATAACCCGATACCTTGCTGCTTAAAGATGCAAAGTCTCTGTGAAGTTCTTCTATTCCGAGGTTTTTTGGCATCATTTAATGCAAATAAAGAAGATATTAACTGGGGCTCAAACTATTACTACTTGAAATCCAACTATGTATAAAATTCTCATGTTGGGTTGTTGTTGGTAATTTCTTTTGGTTTTGGTTCGTTGTTTTGTTTGAGTTTTTTTTAATCCAGTACTATAGGCAGCGGAGGATGCCAACTGGTGTTGTCGTTTCTGGTGCAACACATTTTTCCCCCATATGACTGCTGCTAGCCCTGGTACAGTTCATAAGCTGTACAGCAAGAGCTCGTCTCAAGCCTAGAACTAGCAGAGAAACCCTTCAACACCAAGCAGACTGGTTGTCCTGATGCTAAAAGCTGAAGATCATTTTTTCCTTTCATAACGGCCAGTAGTGCTGCTGTTGTGCACAGAAGTACTCAAATAGTGGTGGTATTTTTCTGGTGCTTTTCCATGGTAAGGTACTAGGGAGAGCAAAACACTAGAAAGTTATTCCAAAGTTATTCCAAACACCCAAAGTTATTCCAGATATCCAGTCTAATTTCCTTATGTGTACTTTTTTGATCTTCGTGTGCCAATCATCTGATCTAATTCTACAGGGAAAACATGCCTATCTATTTCTGTAATCCTTATTGCTATTTGCACAACCCTGGAAGAGACTTTTTCCATTGCCCCTTAGTTATTGTCATATCACCAGGCAATAAATTTTTCTACTATAAAATGTAAAATTGAAGTTAAAATAAATGGTCAGTTTATACTTGTAGGCATCACCAAACAATTGTTTGTGTAGTATTTCAGTTAATTTAGAAACATTTACATAATAGGGAAGGAGGTATTGTGCAAATTCCCTATTTCTCCAGTTGAGAATTCTACTCCTACGTAACCTCTCAGATGTGCTGTTTTTTCCCATGCCTTCCAAGACTCCCACAATCTCTAGGCAGAAAATGGTGAACTGTGAATGACTTTCCATTCATTTAGAGATTGTGGCAAGTCTCAGTAATGATCACTTCCATTCTGAAAACAGCTGCAGCAAGGAATGTATTGGGTTGCTAAAGATTTTCATGAATAATAATCCATTTGCATTTCTTCTGTGTATGGCAGAGTCATGTCATTTGTAAGAATAAAATGTTCTAGAGCTTGATTGCCCAGCGAAGATATAAAGCAAGGTTGATTTTTATTGTCTGCATATGGAACACCTGTATTTAACCTACAAAATTCAAAAGATAGTCCTGGGATTTCATAACAGCTATTAAAATAATAACTTTCAGTGGGGAAGCAACATAAATCAGTGCTGTTTGTGTTGGCGGGCAACTTCCTAATTTGTTCTAAACCAAGCACTAATCTTTAACTGTCCTAGTGAAGCTCGGTGAAAATGTATTTTTCAAGCTGGGAGAAGGCCCTGTATTAGGAGGAGGCCAATGCACAGTGTTTGTCTCCCTGATTAGCTGTCTTTAAACCAGTTAAACTATGCAACTCTTTCATAAGGCTCTTGGGAAAAGCTCGTGACTTATTTGCTTGACCTAGGAGTGGCCTGTTTCACCCCATTTTCAAGCATGCTTTAGAAAGAAGTTTCATAGTACTTATTAATACAACACACTGTTCAACACACGTGACAACAATTCTCCCATTAAGAAAAATGCTAAAGATTTGTTAGGTTAGAATTAAACCTACATAAATGGAATGCATAAGGAAATCTCAAATGTACATATCTTTCAATAGTAAAGCTTGCTCCTCTGTTGTTCTTCTACATCACTTGAGAAAACTGTTCATCTCTTCCAATAAGTTCTGCTAAATGAAACTGTCAGCATAATTCACCTACTTGGAAATAATTCACCTTTCTCCTGTGGAAGTAGTATGAACTAATGAAGTAATCTTTCATGATCTAAGACATTATATACCTCAGATGCTGCCTGGGTAGTCTTCATGTGTGTAAGAACAGCTATCATGCTCTTAATCATCAGACTGAAATTACCATCCCTAAAGCCAGATAACTGAATGTTGTAAACTTTTTTGCTGTCCAAGTACCAAATATTGGTTAGTCACCTTAGCCTAATACACCTTTAAAAATACATCTAAGCCCCTTCTCAATGTCATTTCCAGGGAACATTATTTCACTGATTTGATGTTTGGTTTTTTTCTTCATCTGTTAGCAAGTCATTCTAGGTCTTTGCCTCCACATAGTAGTACCAATCAAGAAGCTTTAAACTTACTCTCCTTTATTAAAAGGGTTTTGCATTGTATTATTTTTTTTTGAAATGCAAGGCATACTTGTATAAAGTTGCCATGAGTCATGTTTTGTCATCCTTAGGCAGGCTAGGGTGATACCCTTCTCTGTGAATAGTGCTGGTGGCATCAATAACAAGTGAAATGTTGATTTCCTTGATTATCAATAGGGAAATCTGACATTTGGAGTTCATTGTTCTACTCTTCATCCATATTGTCTAGTAAAACATTAGTTCTCCTTTCTATGCATTATGTAGCCAGAGAAAATTAAAAGTAGCATATAGCAAGCCATATCCATACTAGGAAAGAGCTTGCTGGGTCATCTGCTCTGTCATCATCTTCCAGACAATCATTGCTTTTTTAACCACAAAACATGTAACATGGCCCAGGCTTTGCAAATATCTTCTGCAGTCTGAAGGTGGATATCTATCAGAGACAATTCTCCTGAGATATCTGTGGTATTTCTAGTTATGCATTCTGTCTGGTTCACCTCAGTTTACTGTCACATACACTATGGCAATCACTTGGTGTTTCTTAAGATAGAAGTATCTTGTGCTATTCTGTGAATCCTCTGGCAAACAGTCACCTGCTAACTCATTGAAATAAGGAGACAGCTCAGCTTACCAGTATGAGTGAAAGGCTCTGCAGTCTCCACACTTTACAAGTTACACTGTTTGACCTTCAGCTTGGGTGGTCTGACCAATCTACCTAAGTTCTATTAGTGTCTGGGAGTTGTACAGTGCAGGATTCTGCATGTGTTTATCCCTGAAACCAAGGGAGTACATTCATAAAACTGCGTGTGCAGTGCTGGCTGATAACGCTGCTTCTGCTGGTGATGGAGCCAGGGACTCAAAATGAATAGTGTTTGCTGACAGAGAACACATCTGGTTGCCATACAGCCCTGCACTCCAGAGGTCTAATTCTTTCCTAATTTACTCCTCATCTGGTTTGTGGCTGTAACTCTTCCACATGTGCCACATGTTGATACATATCAGTGACTAAATCTGGACTGAACTTGGTCTTCTGTTTGTACCTATAGATTTAATTTAATTTTAGTGATACATTTGGATTCAGGAGGCTGAATATAAACACTTGCTCTATGCCTAGATCTGTAATGTCAGTGCTTCTTTACCAGAAAACAGAACTATTGGAATAAGGCTCTCTAAGTCCCTTGCTTTATTTAAAGTAGTGGTTTTTTCTTTAAAACACTCAATTTTTAGGATAGAACAGTTGCGCTGTAAAAAAAAGAAAAAATACATACGTGTGCATGTATGCTAATGTCTATATGGAGAATGATAATAGTGATAAGCTTTTGGCCACCCAAAACCTTCGTGCTCTTTACCAGTGTTGAATGTCAGGATTGTTTAGTGTTACAGTAAGAACAGATCCAGTTTGTAACTTTATCTCTTTTGTAGGTAGGGTTTTTTGGAAGGTTTTCCAATATCTGTAATTGTTTTTAGGAGTGATGCTACCCATTTGAGACTTTCTTATGCATATGATAGAGGGCAGCAGCATAAACTGCATTGAATAAAAAAAGCCACAGGTTGATAGCTCTTATAAGCATGCATAAAATCCCTTTTTCCCCCTTCAGATGGCTCAGATAAGTATGGATGGTTCTGATACTAAATTTGTAATTAAATATTTTGTCATCATTAATTCTAATTTTATCTTTTATGATTACCTAAATTGTTTATTCTTTTTATGAATGTTTCTTCAAGACAAAGAAGGAAATGTATCTAGTACATGGTAGAAGAGGTACAATTAAAGTTGCATATCTGCTTTTTACCATACTGTGACTGATTTTTCTGTACTTTCTCAAGCGTATTTATTATTAATAAAGCTTCTGTTAAATTTTGTTTTTCATGTATGAACCCATAACTTCCATTCCACCACTGTTAGGCAGGAAGTCAGGTGAAAATGTGATGGACATCTCCCAGGACAGTGAGAGTGCTTTCAGTGAGTGCAGAAAACGTAGTGGCTGTTGAATTCAGGAAAAATATTTTGGTAAATATATTCTATTTTCTCATATGTTTTTGTATTGTATTTTGATAGAATTCCTGCTCACTTCCCTTTGGTACCCACACAGTGCCTTTTGCAGTTACTGTGCAGTCAGGGAGCTTCTACACTCGCTGCTCTTCTGTGTGTGTCCTGAATGTAGAAAAGATTTGAGGGAACTGGTCTAGTAAGCAGGATCCAAAGGAACAAGAATGAAACTCGATGTCACATAATTCTGAGTTTATATTTACATGATGACAATGATTAACTTTCCTACTCCTTTTCTGCCTGTAAAACAGGGATATTTTCGTACATACCTTTCTAAAAATAAAGCTTGAGTTGCTTCATTACTACACTGAACATGACAGCTGCTAATAATTCTCTGATTGCAGATTTCTTTTGAATTTCATAGGTATCCCAAATTTGATAAATCACCTTTTTATTTCTTTTGGAGAATATTCCAGTAAGTCTGCAATATTTGATTTCTGCTTCTTGTTTTGTTTGTTTTTGTAAAATGTCAGCAATTTATAAGTGTGTTGTAACTGATTTCTCCACTGTAATTTCCTTATGCTGAACACTCATTCTTCAAATACCAGGCTCATCAAGTTCATGAAGTAGTTTAAAATCCATAGTTTGCTACTTTGAAAGTAATAGAGACACACTGTAAGATTCGGAGTTTTTCTTTTACCTTTTTACTTTTTTCCAGGGGCACTTTGCTGCCCTTTGTTGATTTTCTCCCTTTAACCATCTTTCTGAAGCTGTGTCGAGAGGAAAATGATTGTGACACATGCTGTATTAACCAATGAGTACCTAATGCATCAAGGACCTTTCTCATCAGTTCAGTAAGTTATAAGGGTACAATCTATAGATGAGTGGTCAGATGGCCATTGAAAATTAGGACAACAGTAGGTCTAAATTTTCTTTCCAGTACTCAGAGTTTAGTTGTTTTAAACTGCCCCAACATCACTGGAGCTAATTGTGTATGAGTACTGTACTGCAGCAGAGAATTCAGTCTACACAAATGCATAAGAAATCTAAATCATGAAACAATAGCTGTAGGCTTTCCCAATAAGTGTGTCTAATATAGGGCTATGCTACTCATTTTAACCCAGGTAACTAGGAATCTAACCAACCTTGTTTATTTGCGGGGTCATAATTCTGGTCACAGTGACTAGCAATTCTTTCCATGCATACTCTCAGAGCTTCTTTCAGCTGCCACCATTTCAAGTTCTACCTTTGCTGCTCCCCATACAACCCAGTCTGGGCATGCAGCTCATTTAGAAATTTTTTAACAGTCTCTCCTGACATAAGCCACAATGCATTTTACAAGAGTAGACATACCTAGGGTTTCTAGAAAGGATGGATACTTTTAACTTTGAGATTACTATCTCCTTAAGAAATAGGACCGTTTCCTACAGGTATCTGTTACCACAGCTGTATTTCTTCAAGGACAGAGGAGGCTAAAGTTGTTCCTGCTCTGCTCTGACCTGCTTGATTCATGCTAGTGGTTAATAGTTTCATACATCTGAGAACTCCTTCAGAGTACCAAAGTAAGTCAGGGAAATAGTTTAAATACTTAATTTCTAACATCTTGGATTATCTTAATCAAAAGTGAAGCCCATCCCAACATTTACTTGCTAATAAAAATTGTATGCTTTTTTACAAAATGGCAGTTAAATATGCTTACGGTTATCTCTGTATTTGTATTAGTTATTGTATCCTCCTCAAATGACACATAAATATACCTAAGGAAATTTGGTTTGGTTGGTCCTAGCTATACTGTTCAAACAAATGATTGTTTGGGCTCAAATGAGGATGAGCTATCTGTCATGGATGCTGGCTTTGATCTGATCATTTAAATCTTTGTAGGCAGCAGTGAACTGTGCTACTCCAGTTCTTGTGGATCAAACTCACAACCAAATTCTGGTTGCTGTACACTTTTTGCATTTTTAATGGACAAAAAAAACCATTCTACTTAGAGAAAGTGTATGTCCTGCTCAATGCACTTTCTTGCCTGGGAATAATATGTTTTCAAGTGCCTTTTGTAATGAAAGTGACAGGTTGCTTTCAGCTAAGGCATTTGGTAGGGGCTCAGCTGCTCAGGGCTATGCAGAAGGTGGTTTGTTTTCTGCACAGATAACTAGAAAGGGAAATTGGCTGGGTGCACTGCAGCGTGGATCTTTGCTTCCCTGAATGGAGCAAAGATAAGTCTCCCAGCTTCTGCTGTGCCCAAATAAGATTACAAACCTGATGAATGGAAAAGCTTCATATCTCAGTCATGAAGAGCACGCAGGTGAACATGGCAAATGTTCTGTTCTGAATGCCCTGGCTGTAGGCTAACAGTGGTTGAGAAAATGGCTCACCCTTCAGAGCACAGCCCTCTGAATGAATGCCATGCTGTCCTGCAGATCAGTCAGTCAGATGGGTTATCTTGCCTCAGAAAATGGATGTCAGTGACCAAGATGTGTTTGTGATGCTTGAAGTTCACATCCGCTTTTTCGAAGAGGATTGCAGCAAGTGTCTGGCTCTGGCCCTGGTCTCATGTTAAAAGTTAAACAACAGTGATTATCCTCAAAGTAACTATACACTCCAATAAAGTAGCCTTGCTGAGTGTTGGTGTTCCTGCCAGTGTTTGTGTTCTCGGGAGCATCTCTGGCTACTGCTCATGCAGAAGCAGTAGTTTGGTGGGCACATATTTACAGGAGAGGAGCTTGGAGCTGCAAATGCATTCCCCCATTTGCTCCACAGGATACTCCAATAAGAAGCAGGAGAAGAGAAAAGCCTGTAATGAGGAGTCAGTTACAGAACTGACCATCAAAGATACCCATAACACGTCAAGGTTAAATACCTCTGTATGTGCAATGTTATATGTCATATCGATTACTCTTTTCCAGAAAGAGTAGGGGAAGGAAATACAACAATAATTCCTTGGCTTTGCTGTATATTTGGTGTTGTAACCTGGTGTAACTCAGGATATTTTTCAACCTGAAAGCTAAAGCAATGGAGGAGGTTGGCTGATTTAACACTACCGTTAAGAATAAGAAATTAATAGCTGAGCTCAAGACCTTCATACCTTTTATTGCAGGGTCTGTGTCCAGTAAGGTAGCCTAAGGCCTTTAAAGAAGACCTGAAAGAAGGAGCTTTACATAAGTTTTGCAACGACTGCAGAAGACAGGAAAGATGACACTGTACACGCTCAGCTCCAAGGCTCAAAACTCTCTCATTTCAGAATTTTGTTCATGGAAACAGAGTATTGCATTTCTTATTCGAGGGGTCAACATGTTGCATAGAATCTCTTGCTTGCCTGTTTCTGTCCATAGGTCTTATCTTATGAACGTATGTGAGATATCCTTAAAAATATTTAGTCATCTTAGTGTTCCCTTTATTGACTTAGATCCCTTTTGCCATATTGAGTTTGGTGCATTCCACTTAAACACTTCCCTGTTAACCTCTCCCAGAAGTGTAGGCTGGACTGTCCTGTGTTTCACTTACTTTGCCCAACTCTCTGCCTGTTGCACCTGTATTGTTACTCCAAGCAACAATGATAGTGTGAGGTATTACTCCAAGTATGGGAGTGGGGGGATAAAACTAGGAGTCAGAATTCTGCTTTGTGTTTCTGGATATGCTGCTAGCTGACAGGCAGACTTCAATGTAATCATTTAACTGGTAAGAATACTGAAGCAAGGAGGTGTAACCTCTGAAGTGGCTTCACCTCTGCAGATTCTGTAAGGGTGGTGATTATTCTGTAGTTGTTCAGCCTTGTTCAAACAAACTGGAGAAAATGGGAAGTCAGTTCAATTGCACTGATTAAACCTTAGAGGTGGGAGAGGTTGAGATGTTCCCTGAGAGGGAGAGAAATGCTTTTTTGACCTTGATTTCGGCTGCATTTGACAAGAGAAGCTGACTGATAACACGGGTGCCAAGGAACATGCCTCTCTTTAAATGAGGATTTTTCTCTGTGAGAGATTGTCTTCATTTAGTAAATTAAAACCCACCATCCACAACCCAGGCTATGGGAATAGATGGCCTCTTTCGTTAATGATTTTGTTGATTGCAATAACTTGTATTTAATTGCAATGTACATGACTGGTATGTTCCAGGGAAGCTGTGTGTCATCAGAGAAACTGGGGAAAGTGAGTTGTCTGCTCTGCCAATAGGTCAGGCGTTTTTTCTTGATTCCTCCCTGTGATCTGTTCTATGTGTTCTATATGCATGCATATTAATCACTGTAGGCAGACTTTAATTATAGGCATATTGTACTTATTACTTTCCAAACGACTATGTCTTCTGAAGTGGGTGCTAGCATACAAGAAGAATTCTATGAGCAAAATTTAAAAGCTCTGCTTTGTGTCAGAAGTCACTACCTGGCAAAATCTTACCTGATCTTTCAGGCAAGTAGCCTTCAGAGGAAAGAAAACATATTTTCCTAACACTATAAAACAAAGAATTAATTTACAGCCAAATGCTTTTTTGTTTTGTTTTGTTTGGAGGAGAAAAGAGCCTAATATATATAATATATAAATATATACACAATAAATAAAATAAATAAAAAAAATTTATAATATACAAAATATCTTCCAGAATTAGCTATTTTAATACTGAACTTTGGCCAAATTCCTTTCAAATGTGTGTCTGAACGTGTGTCTGAATAGAGGATCTGTAAGTGGAAGCTGGCAAAATGGGTGTTCATGACTCTTAATTCACTGCTGCACTTTTGGCTACCCTGCAGCAGCTGGCTGTGGTCATCTAAAATAGTGTCAGGCTGGTGCAGTTCTCTCAGCTGTGGACAGAGCTTCATCTCTTGGTGTCTCAGTTTAATGAGAATGAAGGGTTTTGCTAAGGAGGATGAGTTATGAGGAAGACCAAGCGCCTCCCTCTAAGTAATTGTAAATCTAAAATTAAGAGGCTCCAGTTGAGCAAGTATGGAGAAAGAAAAAATAACAGCCCTTTATTAAAGGATATATGTGTATTGGCAGAACAACAAAAGAACGCAAAAACAACCAAACAATAATTCTGTACCAAAAATCCCCTTCAAAAGGAAACAGTTCAGTACTTTCCGTCCTTTGGCGCAACTCTAACCACGGCCAGCAGGGGGCGCTGTTGGCCCCGGTGCGCAGGAGGAGCCGCGGTGGAGATTCTGTCCCATGGAGAAGGGAAGGGGAGAAGGGGAAAGGGGAAAGGGGAAGGGGGAAAGGGGAAAAGGGAAAGGGGGAAAGGGGAAAGGGGGAAAGGGGATAGGGGGAAAAGGGGCTCTTCCCATGAAACCCACGCTGTCTGTGGCTGGCTGTGGCCAGGAATTCCCCCTTTTCATCAATGGACACACACCACTGCCAACAGGGGAGCGGAGCAGGGAGAGGGCGACCTCCTCCCCAAAAAGTTCCTTTGCAGGTGGGTCAAACCTCTCCAATGAAGTCCGAGCAGGTCTGGGCTGGGGGCAGAACAGGGCACAGGAAAACAGAGCCAGAAAACAGCCAGATGACCACGCTGAAAACAAAGTGAACCTCAGACCCCTCCAACACACACCTTGCCTGAGTTAAGGCAAGAGTGAAGTGCCTCCCCTTTCCGAGGAGAGGAAAAAAAACTCATCACTCCTCCCCCATGGTCTTCTGAGGGTCATCAGCTTGGAATGTGGATCTGCTTGTTAGTTCCTTTGTGTGTGTCAATTAACCTAGGCAAAAACTACCCTCCCCTGTTCAACATCCCCCCCTTAAAGCAATGCAGGGGAAAGAAAATTCCCTGCCTGGTTTTTTAGAACAAGTTGGCAGTTGGGGAGTTCAAGTTGTATGTGCATACATCCTGTATGTTTTAAGTGGAACATTACATCCTAATCACCCTGAAGGAATTAACTTGTTTGGGCTGTAGCAATGGCAGTAAACAATATGTAGATAATGTGTGTTAATTAATATACAGCCTGCTATTTACAAATGTGTATCAGGATGGGCAGGTTTGGGGGCAGTGTTACTTATGATGTTATGGACACTCTAGGCTCTTAATCCTTGCAAATCCTTTTCCATGAGCTGAAAATGACGTTAAAACTCAAATACAGTTTTCAATGGTTGGGATGTTTACTTCAGGTGAATGTTTCCTGTGGAAATTGAAGAAGTATGAGCCTCAATAAGTCAAATGCGCATTCTTTAAGCACAGTCTAGCTTTCCCAGAGAACTGTGTACAGGATACTCTGCAACATGAAGGTAAACATAATGATAATTTTGAATATACATCAAAATGTGTTGCCTCATATTTTTCACTTAAAAACTGGCATAGTTCAATATGGAAGTTTTTTTGCAAAGAAGTGCAAGGAAAAATGTCTTATAAGCATGTCTGAGTTTTAAAATTCTAAAATATGGAAGAGAAATGAAAACCAGGTTATTTAAATTCTCTATTCCTTATTTCAAATTTCAGATCTTTTTAAAAAATCAAAGCAAATCTGAATCAAAACCAGCTCCATATAAAAGAAAAACAATGTGAGAGTAGGTTGGCAGCAAACAAAATCACTCTCTGGTTTAGTTTTAAATTTACTATTCTGCTTTCAATGTTATTCAAAAATCACTGAATTGAAACCTAATTGCTGTCCCATGTTTAGGCTCCATGCAGCATATGGATGGTTTGTACATAAAACGAATCTGCCTCTTTGCACTTTGGGCACCAACATATACCTAAAGAAATCATTGGGAAGACCTTGCCTTACCAGGTCAAAAGTGTCAGATCCCTTTATTGTGTTTTCCCTTGCACTGGGGAAAATATAGACAAAGGTAAAGGGTTTTGTTTGTCTTCTGGTGATACCCCACAGCCTGGCTATATTACCTTCCCTGCATGATTCTACAGTGTTTTCTTGTCCTATACCACCTTCTCAAAATACTTCCGGTTTCCAAGTATAATATGATATTGCCTAGATTACCAAGGAGCACATTGTGTGGACATAAATGCATAACCTCTTTTCAAAAATTAGTTTCTCTCTCTGCATTTTCCTGACCAAAACTTGTTAGAGCATAGAGCAGCATTTGCACGTGAGGCTTTCTCTCCTCAGGGTAGTTGCAAATGGTTAAGTCACATGATAAAATACATCTTTAAGGGTATGTGTGCATATAAACAAAATGAAGGCATGGGAGAAAGTGCTGAAGTTTTGTGACCATCACGAGGAAGGTATTAACCGTTGTCCTTGGTGGCTGTAACATCCTCCCACTTTGGACTGCACATGTCTCACACGTGGTCAAGGGCTATAGGATGAGCTCTATACCTTCCCTATTCACTGTGTCTGAATGTGGCCCTGAGACTCACTCACCAGTTCTTTTTCTTCAGTTAAAGTCCCTAAACTGGTTTACCTGGCCAAACATAGCAGTAGTGCTGCCATCAAGGTAAATAAGCAGTTAAGGTAGCTTGCAGTGATGTTTTGCCACACTGACAGCTGACATGACATTCTGGTGCATTATAAATGCATATTTTAGAAGTGTACTTAATCCTAGCATAGAAGTATTTAGGCTCAGCTCAAGCATTACAAATGAGCACTTGTGGATTGTAGCACTGGTGTATCTTAAGGTTTAGTGGTATGATTTTAAGGTGAGTAGTAAGAGACTTTATAGATTTAATGTATGCAATGAATTTGGCAAGAGGGCAAAAGGTTGATTAAGGTGTTTTCATAGGTTTACTTGTTCTACAAGGGGGAATTTTTTTCTCTCTTTCCCCTGCATCACTGTAAAAGAAAGATGTTGAACGATGGAGGGGGAGGGTGTTTGCCTAGGGTGATTGACACACACAAAGGAACTAGCTAGCAGAGCCACATTTCAAGATGATAGCCCTCAGAAGACTGGGGCGGGGGGTGGGCGGCAGTGGTGAGGTTTTTTTCCTCTCCTCGAGAAATGGCAGGCACTTCACTTTTGCCCTGACTCAGGGAGGGAGTGTGTGTGTGGAAAGGCTCCGAGTTTGCTTGGTTTTCAGCCAGGTCATCTGGCTGCTTCTGGCCCAGTTCGCCTCCATTCTCCTGTGCCCTGTTCTGCCCCCAGCCCAGACTTGCTCAGATTTCATCAGAGAGGCTTGACCCTTCTGTGAAGGAACCTTTGGGGGAGTCCTGGCCGGAGTCAGCCACCGACAGTGTGAGTCTGCGGAAGAGCCCCTTTTCCCCCTTTTCCCCCTTTTCCCCCTTTTCCCCCTTTTCCACTTCCCGGTGTGGGGGGGGGATGATCTCCATTGTCGGCCCAACAGCGCCCCCCACTGGTCGCGGTTAGAATTGCACCAAAAGGCAGAAAGTACTGAACTGTTTCCTTTTTGAAGGGGGTTTTTGGGTACAGAATTATTGTTTGGTTGCTTTTGTGTTCTTTTGTTGTTCTGCCAATACATATATATCCTTTAATAAAGAGCTGTTATTTTTTCTTTCTCCATACTTGCTCAGTTGGAGCCTCTTAATTTTGGATTTACAATTGTTTAGAGGGAGGAGCTTGGTCTTCCTCATAACTCATCCTCCTTAGCAAAACACTTCAGTCTTATTAAACTGAGACAGTTATCTTCCCTGTACGAAACAGTAACTGACCCCACTTATTAGAGGGCAGATGCAGACTGACACAGCCAGCCTTAAACATTGGAGACTTCAGCACAATCTTTGTCACCTATAAATGAGGGTTGAGTACTTCCTCCAAGTCACTTGTTAAATCATTTGAGGCACAACCCAGGGTACTTTTAGTCAGGCCTTTGAAAATGTGCAATCCTATTCTGGAAAGTGTTTTAGGCCCGAAAACTGCAGGACTTGTTGCTGAATAGACCTTTGTCTACGTGCCAAACTTCCTCTTACTGCTCTAGAATACTGTAGAGGGATTGGGATTTCTGCACAAGCAGATGTTTACAACCATTTGTTCCTGCTACACTGTGTTTTAGCTCACTAGCAGGAATTCATGATTCCTATTAATGGGAAATACATACCTGCTGATATAAGTCAACTAACATACCAGATCCAGAGTCAATACCATGACCATTATCACTAATGTTAGAAGGGAAAATGCTGCTAATATGAATAATCTTATAATCAACAGTCTTTTTAGCAGCTCTGGTTCTCATCCAGAAGGCAAGCACATGTTCTGAAAATTAAAGAACTACGTAGCTGTCGTGAAGGACATATCACAGAAGCTTGTAAATTGCATATCCAACACTGAGCATGCTTCTAGGTTAGTAACCTTTGCTTTGCTTCTTCTGGCCCTTATCTGACTGCATACGCATTCTTTCCTACTGCACCACTCATCTGTGATGAAGTGGTCAAGATCTTTGTCACTAAAAGATTGGTAGAACTGAGAACAAGAACCTTTTTTGTTTAAAATGAAAGAATGTGTTCCCTAGCTGGAAGCTACCATGAATCACATCATCTGTGAACCAAGTAGAGAGGGAAGAAGCAGTGCATATTGAGTAGTGGGTTACATCACTGCCTTCTCTTTAAAGCATTGAGAAAGTAGAAATTTTGCTAAAGAAAGTGTCATGTGCCTTATTGCAGATTTTCAAGATAATGCTATGTTTATATCTGATGAACTTACTTATTAGCTTGTTTACAAAACTACTACACATTGAGCACTCTGAGAAAGTCCCCCCTAGATAAACTGAGCGTTAATCCACTACAGGTAATGCTTAGGCCATTGCTGTCTTACTATAATTTGCATCTAAAGAAATACTGAAAATATTTTTGCCAAATCCCACAATAATAAAAATAATAGTGCATTACAGTCACTTCCTGAATTTTGCTCCTGGCTAGGGAACAGAAGAGGTTTGAGGCTGGAATTTAGCTGTTCTTTGGCATTTGATAGTATTGACTTCCTCATATGAAGGCTATGGGAAAAAAAAAAAGATGATCAGTGACAGGAAGACAGTCATGAGTGAGATTGGGAACTTAAATAGAAGAGCTTCAGATCTATTTGTTTACCTTTATGAACTAACATTTCACTTCATTAGCTGGACTTCATCCTGCTCCCTCTACAGAGGGAGTCTCCCAGGCTTAGTTCTGGCAGACAAATGCATGACAAATATCAGTGCATCATCCTCAGACAGAGAGATCTTCTCCAGGTTTCAGGAAGAAGTGAACAAAAACTTTACAAAACATATTATTTACAGGAATCATTCCCCAACAGGAAATGGGACAAGTCCTGCTCCCAATTTAAGTCTAACTTAATAAACCTTAAATCAAGCAGTCAGAATGCCAAGGACAGAAAACACTTAGGCGAATAACGAAGAAAAAATTACTGAGAAAAACTAATCAAGAGTTATGGAGGCTGGAAAGATACTGAGGATGAACAGTTATGTTTCCCAGGCTGCTGGTGGTGCCAGGGAACCAGGTCTTCTTTTCAGAAGAGGCATGATAGACAGATGTAAAGCCTCTACTCAGAATATTGTCTTACTTACGCTGTCTAGCTTTACTTCAACCTATGCAAGCATATTTTTCGCCTGTTGTTAGGACATGCCATTATGTCTTATGACTTGGGTAACTTCTTGTCTAGGTGGATATTTTTTAGTTATTTAAGAATTTGTAAAGGATAGCAAAGGAAACTTCAGATCTTTCTGTCTGCCCTAGTAGGTTGTCTTGGATTAAAGACAACATATGCCAGGGAAGCAGGACCTCCAATGGAATAGAGACCCCTTCTTCCCAGACTTACGTAAATTTGAAAATATGAGACCTTCGAGTAACGTGTAGAAATGAAATAACAGTTTACGAAAAACAGAACAAAACAACAAACACACAATAACAGAAAAATGTCACCCAAAAATCACTCCTTCCCTTCTGCACCGCCAAGGTGGCAGCACAGGCAGTCTCAATACGGAGATATGGTCCCAGTGGTGAGGCGGCCGCCACGTGGAAGCAGCAACAATGTTGGCTGGTGGTGGGACACTGGCAGGTCCCCCTGCGGCAGCTGCTCAGGCAGGCGGCAGGAAAGCCGGCAGAGCAGAGCCAAGGGCGGTCACGGCAAATCGGAAGGTGATGGCAGCAGCAGGAATATCTCCGGGATGCGGCGCGGTGCCAGCACCGGGCATATGGGATGGGTAGCTCGCCTGAGGTGGGCGGCAGTGGAGGGCATGGAGCGGGACCAGTGGAGGCATGGGATGGCAGGAAGCGGGGAAGCGCCAGTGGGCATGGCCCTGGAGCAGCGTGGTACACGCAGAGGAGGAGCACAAAGTAGGTTCTACCGTGGTTGCTGGCGGCTCCCTCCAATAGCAGTCCCAGGACCAGGAAGGCGGATGCTCCTTTTCGACTGCCATGCCACAACAAAAAGAGAAGCAGCTGGTAGCAAACACACGGCAGCTCTGGGTGGCAGGGAACTGGGGAAGCTCCCCCAGCAAGTCCACAGCCAGAGAGCAAGAGCACAAAACTCCTGGCTCTTTTATTCTTCCCAGTTACCATGGGATTCCTGCTCCAGGGATCCATCTCCCTCACTGTCCACTCCCCCTTGTCCACAGCTGCTCCGGTATCCTGGCGGTGCTGACCCGTCTCCGGGCAGCTGCTCGGGCTTGGGGGGCCTGCCACTGGGTGACTTGAGCCACCCCCCCCCATGGTGACATGGAGAAATCCAAGAAGAGAATCCAGACCCACGACATAGGCCTACTGATATATTAGTTAGAAATGAGACTAATTGAAACCCATGTCAATTTAATTCTTAATGAGATGTCCTGTGTGGCTGATTATTTTTAATAGTTGCTTTTTAATCCTCTGGGAAGATCTGATTTCTTAACTACATTTATAGGAAGAAGTTTTCATGTGAGTTCAAAGAATTTGTAAGATTTGAGTCTTAGATCCGAAAATTGATTTTATAGGCTAAAATAATTTTATTATGATGGAGATCTTAGTGGTTGTTTCCTAAACCCACAACAGTGTTTTTCTAAAATTCTGGGAAAGGTCTAGCTAACCACTAATCATTACACAGCCTCTTCCCTTTCTCTTAGGGGCCCCTGGTGGTCTAGTGGTTAGGGTGCAACACATTCACCGCTGCGACCCTGGTTCGATTCCCAGCCCCCTGGGCAGATGGAGCTCATCAGCCCTGTAAGGCAATCCATCTAAGAGAAGGTCACTCTAAAAAAACCTACATCCTGAGACCCTCACTGCCACTGTCCAAGCTCGCTCGGCCCCGGCAGATGAACCTCAGGATTAAAGGGTGGGCTCAGTTCAGCGCACACTGGGTCTCACCTAAAAAATCCACTGCGCAGGCTCGAAGGGTTAATGACCTTTCCCAAATCTTCGCTCACGAAGACTGGCCATTATTAGTGCCATACAAAACCCAGTTCTAAGCTATAGAGACTCACAGAACCATCAGTGCCTGGGCAGAGGGACAATAGGCTTTTGTCTGCTGCTCTATATACTGCTTAATGTCTGTACAAGGCGCTTGGCAAGCAAATTTGCCATGGGAATTTTCATCTGAATTTACCTGAGGATCTCACTGAAGTAGAACTGCAATAGTGGGAACCAGGTGTATACCTAAGGGAGAAATGCTAACAAACACAGCATCTTAATTCAGCAAACTGCCTGAGTCTCCCCTCACCCATGAGATTATGCACATACTCCACACCAAAATGGTGTCAGAGGCTGCCATGACACTTTTAATATAAAACCAGTTTGGATGTAGGACAACATTCAACTTTTTTTTCAATCAGTTAAATAAGGATTATGGACTAGGTTTGAATATTTTCCAGATCACTTGAACTCTGCCTTGCTTTCTCAAGAGTTTCATTGATTTGAAGGCAAAGAGATTATTCCATTAAATCCCCATGAAATGTGGTTTTTCGCCCAAATAGCACATACCCAGAGGAAGTTCAAGGGGCTTATTTTCAGACTAGATTGCATGGCACATAGGAAATGCACAAAATCTGCATAGATGTTTAAGGAATTTTTGTGTCAACAGAAAAATAACGGATAATTCACATAATCTTTGCACATCATCAGAATCTCAGTGTTAGGATGGTTGTCAGGACCCTAGGATGCCAATCCAAGATATCTTCCTGCCTACTGTGGTAGTATGGCTTTCTTATTGTTTTGTCTAATTAGTTATCTATGAGGTTTTTAAATTAAAGAAAAATTAATCTAAATTTGCTGCAAAACTTGAGTGGCCAGCTATTCAGTAGCTTGTCTGTATTTGTTAATAGCATCTATTGATCCATTGAGCTTGGACACATGATGTTCCCGATTAAATTGAGAACATGAATGACTGAAAGATGACTTCTGGAAAAAGCTTAGTTTTGAGTTTCTATCTGTTAGTGCACTGGCATCCCATAAAAAGAAATACTTTGTTTGACAGAACTCAGGAAAAAAAGTTTTCCTGCAAACCATATCTATGCAGGACCATGAGATCCATGTGAAGTTTTATACATTTATCTTGGAAATTTGTTTACCTTTCAGAGCTTAAACATGGTTGACTGTGATGGGCTGACCCTGGCTGAAAGCCAAGTACCCACCAAAGCCATTTTATCACTCCCCTGTGCAGCTGGACAGGAGAGAGGAAAAAAAAATGAAAGCTTCATGAGGTTGAGGTAAGGACAGGGAGAGATCAGTGTGAGAGACTGGATTCGAATCTCACTGGGTTATTTATTGGGTTGGAACAAACTGTATGTGGGGGGCAGGGGGAGGCTGAAGCCCACCTGGCAGGGCTGGCCATGGCAGCATGGATCTCACACGGCTGGGCTGGAGCCCGCAGGGGGCAGCTGACAGTAAAAAGGACTGTCTGGCAGCCCCCCCAGACCATGCCCCCTGGAGCCTCTGACTGGCTACACCACTCCTTCCTCTGGCTTGGAGGGCTCTGAGTGAACAGTGAGCCCGATGTCCCACCTGGGAGAGGTGGCCACGGTAGCCAAAGCACATAAATACAGGAGCACATGAGCCCTATCTTCCTCTTCTCTGGCTGTCACCATGTGAAGGATTTTTGGCAGTAACTATTTTTCTCCTTTTCTAATCTTTTTCTTTACTCTTTCTCTCTTCTTCTCTCTCTGTTTATGCCTGTTTCTTCTCTTAATCTCTTTCCTTATTTATTCTTTCCTTAATCTTTTGTGGGTAACTTAAAACTGATGGGTTGTACTTTACTAAGTTGTGAGGTTGGTGTTTGCTGTGTACCTTGTGGAATCTTCTCCTTGGTTGTATGTTACCACTGTGAACTTTTTGCCAAAATGCCTATTTTCTCACTAAATTAAATGAAATCTCTTGAGTAAAACTGTATGGCTTTTTCTCTTTATGTGATCTCAAAGTAGTAAAGAACAAGGGCTCTGCAAAAGTTCAGTGGGAACTCTCCGAGTCTTAAATATAAAATACTCCCAGTAAAGCTTGAGGCTGCAGGACTGAGGCATTACACTCAGTCATTGATCGCTGGCATGGGCAAAACAAACTTGACTTGGGGAAATTAAGTGAATTTATTACAAATCAAAACCAGAGCAGGATAATGAGAAGTAAAACAAATCTTAAAAACACTTTCCCCCCACCCTTTCCTCCTCCATAGGCTCTTCTGCCTCCCTCCAGCAGGGCAGGGAAGAAGGGAATGGGGTTCACACCAGTTCAGCAGAGGTTATTACTGCTGCTGCTCAGGGAGTGGAGTTGGAGTCATTCCCCTGCTCCAATGTTGGGTCCCTCCCATGAGATACAGATATTCATGAATTTCTCCAGTGTGAGTCCATCTCATGGGCAACAATTGTTCACTAACTTCTCTAACATGGGTCCCTTTTCATGGGGGGCAGTTCTTCAGGCACAGCCTGCTCCAGCTTGGGTCCCCTACAGGGTCACAGGTTCTACCAGGAAACCACTCTCCATGGATACATAGGTCCTGCCAGGGCCCTGCTCCACCATGGGTTTCCACAGGCCTCCCCCCCTCCAGCATGGGGCTCCTCCATGGCCTGCAGGGGGGTCTCTGCACCCCCGTGGCCCTCCATGCGCTGCAGGAGCACAGCTGCCTCACCATGGGCTGCACCATGGGTTGCAGGGGAATCTCAGCTCCAGTGCCAAAACTATTGCCTGAAAGACCTCGGAGAAAAAAGACTCCAGGCCAATTTAGTGTAGGAGATAAGAGAACAGGAGCTTTATGAGTCCTTAGGTCCAGAGGAATACGTACCGTGCGCACGCTTTCAGACAGTGGCTCTAGGATTTCATAATAAGGTCCATCCCATCCCAATTTGTCCATCCCCTGGTTCTGCCCCCCGACACGCCCCTTCAGGAATTGAGTCTGGGGGCATTTGGGACCTCTTCTTCCTCATCTTCATCTTCCTTGAAGGACATACAGTCCTTGGAGTTCCTCCAGAGTTCTGGGCTTGAAGGTCGCTGTGTCTGTGTGGTATCTTCTGGGCCAGGCCTTAAGGTGTTTTTCTACAATTCTACCTTGAAAAGAAGACTAAACAGTTAACGGAATTTTGAGGAATTGATATGAGATTGGGCAGTAGGGTTTGGGTATGTGTAAACATTATGCTACAGGGTAAGGGATATAATACAGCTATAGTAAAATCTACATTCACTACACAACTACTTCTAAAAATCTATAAAAATTAAAAAATAAAAAAAGTTCTGATGCATCAGTCTCCCCTTTAGAGATGGACAAAACTTAATCTTGTCCAATCTCTACTACTTATACCTAGCATTACACCAAAGAGATGATCAACATCTACAGCATTGGTTCATGCAATGAACTATTGTACAAACACTAATTATGTATATCACTAATATAAAGAGTGATCACTAATATAAACAGTTGTTTTATCCAGGTCCAGATCAGTAACCATGAAGTAAGTTTGTGGAGAATGTCTCCAAAACCCAGTGAGACATCATCAAGAGTTATCTGGTGTAGAATTTCAGTTTGCTTCCGAATTACACCTCCTGCCCCTCCTGCACTGCCCTGGTGGTCTGCTGAGCTGTTCCTCACACATATTCTCACTCCACTCTTCCCTGACCTCAATTACCTCTGCACAATAACTTTTTTTTCCTTCTTAAACCACTTATCCCTGAAGCATCACTGCCATCTCTGTTGGGCTCAGCCTTGGCCAGTGGTGTGTCCGTCCTGGAGCCGGCTGGAATTGGCTGTGCTGGACATAGGGGCACCTGCTCACAGAAGTCACCCCTCTAGCCCCCCTCACTCTCAAAACCTGACCACACAAAACCAGTACATTGACTTTCTATGCATATTGTTTCCTGAGATTTAAAGTGGTGACAGGTTGAATGTGGTTGATGTCGCATGTGCAGATTGTGTTTTTTCAATAATCACCACTGTGGGAACCATTTTCCCTTTCTAAGTGAAGTGTGGGCTCTTTTTTGATAAGTGTGTTCTACAAATTGGAGAAAGTGAAGCACCATCTCAAGGTCAAATATTGCTCGAAGTATTTTTGTAACCTGTCCTTCTCACTAACTGAAAAGGTACTGAAGGACTGGGTTTTTTGCCCTTTTTGGAGTGGGACTTAATCAAGTCTTCTCTACATGTGCATTCTGGAAGAAGAACAATTTAAATGTGGAGGTGTAGGTAAGTGTATTCTCAACTGGTTCTTGATTTATTGGCCTCATACAAGCAGGTGAGGACCTGAGGCTTGACTTGGTTGAGCTGTGTGTTTGTACACATCTTTGCTGCTTTTTGCTTTCTGTTGCAGCCCAAGCAGCAGCTTCTTTATCGTCCTATTGCTGTCTGTAAGCACCTGATAAGGAGAAGAAAGCACTAGCAGATAAGAAGATGGAAGCTGCCAGTGTCTTCAGCCTTGAGCATTTGAAGGGGCAGTTGAGTCTTACACTGAAAATTAAGTGCTATTTTCTTGTAATACCCTGTCGGAGAGCTAGAGCGTTAGGAATATGATGCTTCTCTCTTTACTCTTTAGTGCAGTTCCTTGCACAAAAAACTAAAGTTGAAATGTTGAACCTTATTTGTTATGCTTAGGCCTCAGTTTATGGATTAAATGTATTTTCATATAATTTACCAGGTTGTCTGAGTATATAGCTTGTTAGAATTATTTTTTCTAGAATAGGAGATTACTCGACCAAGTGGAGAGGAAATGGGCAGTTTCCCAATGAAGTTTTGCTGTGTACAGTCAGGAGTAGCAGACTTGAGCTATGGGACCCCAGGGTCTGCTTTGCTGTTGGCAGTTCTTGAACACCAGAAAGACAGTGTCAGTGCAGTCCCTGATTAAACAAGGTACAGAGCAATGGACACACACATATACCATGCTCCTGTGTTTTGAAAGACAAAGAGCAGAGGAAAGTCAATAAGCAATCCGTCCACTTGCTGTTTGGCATGTTACAGGAGAAATTGTTTGTTTTCCTTTTTAATTTACTCTCATAAGGGACATCCAGTTAAACTTGGTGGGGGCCACAAGGCCCAAGTTCAGTGTAACAAAATATTTTAGTATCAGGGAGGCCATGAACCATTTCAGAAATGCCTGCTGATATTATTTGTAAGTTTTAAAAAAGTATTTGCAGGTATTTTCTACATAGCCTGTTCTTTTTAGTGCCAGCAGTCACTGTCAGTCTATCAATACAAAGATGATCTACTCAGAAATAAGAGAAACTGTACTAGCTCAGCAGTAATTGTTTTCCCTGTGCCTGAAACAAACACCAAAGAGCGTAAATACAAGAATATGGAATGTGCTTCCTTTGGTTCCCTCTGTATTGCCTGCAAATCACCAGTGGAGGAAGCAGAAGTGTAGGAACTTCCCAGGTGCCGGAGCAGGACAAGCATTGCAGATGGAAAAAATAGTCCTCTTGAACTGCGCCTGAGCTCTGAGAGGGGTGCGTAGGTGGTGTGTGTCTGGCTGATACTTCTGGGATAGTTCCTGAGCTGAATAAACTTCCATCAATACACTGATTTCTTTACTCATGTTGTGAAGAGAACGTTTATCAGAGGTTCTGTTACAGTTTGTGTAAACCAGACCAAATGCCCATTTTGTGTGTTAAATAAAAAACAAATTGGGGACAGACCCATCAGAGGATATTGTGTGCAGAAGCTGAGATAGTAGTGTTCCATCCCTTCAGTACATTTAGGTATGAGAATAAAACTTCTCCTTTACCAGATTCCAGAGGGGAAACACAGTTTCTGCTTCTTTAAAAAGATGTTAATCGGTTTATTGGAAAAAGTCTTGATGAAAATGTCTCTAAAGTAGTTAACTGCTATGAAGGAGATTTCATCACCTATTTTGGGACTTAGATATGCATTTCTATTGCATGTAGGGGAAAAAATTAAAACATATACATCAGTACCAATTAAGAGGTGCTATGAGTACTCTTTGCAGAGCACTAAGAATGCTGTAATTGGGGGCCCTTGGTGGTCTAGTGGTTAGGGTGCAACACTTTCACCGCTGCAACCCGGGTTCGATTCCCAGCCCCCTGGGCAGATGGAGCTCGTTAGCCCTGTAAGGCAATCCATCTAAGAGAAGGTCA
>NW_016690288.1:2744153-2795741 GCF_001604755.1 Lepidothrix coronata
TAATGACCTTTCCCAAATCTTCGCTCGCGAAGACTGGCCATTACATTACAAACAAAAATAAATAATCAAGACTGTGATGAAGCATGCAATCTAAAAATATTTTGTATTAGATACAAGAAAATATTCTTTAAGTTCTACAAACCATTTTTCCATATTTCCTTCCCAGCACATACACACTGATTTCTAATGAAATATGATCCCAGTAAATGTTGAGGTTTTGGTGCATTTACAGTGACCCCAAGCATCCTATTTTTGAGGGGGTTATGTTAAGCCTTCTGGAAGATATTTGTCTTTCATTGTCACCTTCTAAAATAGCTTTTCAGTCTCTGGGGACTGCAGTTCATCTGACTCCTTTAGGAACGTACTTCAGTTCCTGTGTTCAGTAGAGCCTTCAAGTATGTGCTAAGACCCTCATATTAGGAAGACTTTAAGAAGGTGTTAATGGTGAGCATGTGCTTAAACACTCTGGTAGAGGAAAGCAGACAACTATTTACCACCACAGTTTTGGATATCACCTCTCGGTTGTACACACTTCTGTCAGGTGCTTCTGCTACTCCATTGGAATGGCAGGAGAACCACTTCAATGCTGAGTCCTGAGCCATAGGTAGAAACGAGCAGTTTGTAACACCAGGCCAAGCTCAGGTGCTAAGTGGTGACGTGAAGCTGCTCTGGAGCGAGCACAGAGGTGATACCCCTGGCAAAGCTCCATGCAGGACAGTGGGGACAGTTACACTGTTCCTGGCCTTGGGCTAAGAGATAGGGCTCACCTATCCATACTTCTTGACTTCTGCCTCTGGCATCTCCTCCCTTTGATGCCTGTGGTGGTGTTTCTGCTAGTTTTGAGGAAGCTTATCCTACATGGAAAAAAACTATTTGTTTGAAAGGGCCTGTAATGAAAGATGGCTGCAATTGCTGCAGGCTGTTACATTTGCACATTTGAAGGTTAATTCATGTACTGCACTCAGACACAGTCAAATATCCAGGAGAGATGATTCTGATTTTAAAAATAGACTGGTTATTACAAAGCAAGCAACTGAGTAGAGATGAAATAGCAGAAGTCCACCTGATTCCAGTACTATAAAATTGTCAGTGACACGTAGTAGGAAACCTCGTGCCAACTTAACTATTGCTTTTCTTGCAGAAAGTGACAGAAACAAGTCTGTGCAACATAAGAGGTCGGCATTTGCTACGTGCTGACAACTTAAACAGGGGTCCAAAGTAGTTCCCTATGTCTGAGCCCCCCTTGCTTTTTCTGAAAGTGAAATTTTTGTGCCAAAGCTTGAAAAAGTAGAATACGGACAAGTCAAACAATTTCAGGCATGTCCAGGCGGGTTGTTCCAATGGCATCTCCTCAAGGCTTGCCATTGGAAAACAGAGGCTGTATGTACCAAACAGCGTGTAGCACACCAGGGGAGTGAACAAGCTCCTTGCAAATGTATACATGTGTCTATATGTAGAGCATATCTGTGAAATGCTGACCTTCTCATGCTTTTGCAAAGTTACTGGCTGTAGTACTGCTGCTTCCCTTTTTGCTGTTGGCTTTGTGAACTTGCAGCAGAATGGCCTGGCTGCAACTTTATAGTTTGTGCACTGAGAGCCAAATATTGGTCCCAGTGAAATTAAGTGAGTTACCTCCTGCAAGGAAGCGGTAACCTCTCTGACGAAGATGACAATTTGGCCTTGAGAATGCCAGGCAGATTTAGCCAGCATATAATGCCAGAGTTCTGTATTCCTTCTAAACACAGCTCTCCTGGGGATTCGTTGGTGGGAATGTGCTTGTTTTTACATTTGTAGACTATATAATCTCAACAGAGGTTTTTTTTAAACCAGATACTGCATGTGCACAAATCTTGTGTCCATCACTTATGAAGATGATATTGTCCTTGGCAGCCAGGTGAAATGGACTGCAGAGACAGGGATGTGACCTGGCTGTACCCAGGGCAGAGCATTTCTCTGGGAACGTTGCCTGTGGTAAATGCTGGGTTTCTGTTGATAGGAGCATGTGTGGGATATACACTTTCTGCAGCAAGGAAAAGGAAGGGGATTTGGGCTTCAGTCTCCAATAAACTGTGTTCCTTTGTGCTTGATGTTCCTGTTACCCCCATGGTCTTTTCAACAGTAGAATTCACTCCCTTTGTCTTGATCTAGATTATTGCCTTTCAGTATTTGATGAAAGGAGCCTGAGGCCCCAGGCAAACATGAGGAGAGGCAAGGTTGGAAGCAACAAGATAAGTGATTGGCAAATGGTCTTGGATTTACTGGGCTCCAATCCTGCCTTATCTTTCTGTTGACTACTTGTGAGTATTAAGCAGATCCTGCTGGGCTGGGAGAAAACTGCAGTGACCCTCTGCAGACAAATGCTGACATCTGTCTTGAAAGAGAGGTGTTTGTGCTTAACTATTAATGCCCAAAAGACACCAAACCTCTGGTTCTTAGTCTCACCAAAGCCCTCTAATGCTGTTATTAGAACAAGGCTGAGTGTTTGCCTTGCACAGCATCTTTGCCGGCCCATCCACACCTCTACTCACATCTTTCCAAAACAGACCCACTTCATGGAGTGGTATGTTTGACCCACAACAGTCATTTGCATTAGTGTTAGCAGGAAAACCCTGCATGGTTATGCAGGAAAACATGCACTTTTAATTTTAACAGTCTCTTGTAATGTTAGTTTCTTGCAGAAATCACCACAACTTGTTTTTTGTTCAGTTTTTTGTTCTTGTTTTTTACCCGATATTTTTTGGGGGGGAGAGGAGGGGAAATCTGACCTGCTCCAATTTGAGTGGTGTTAGAAACAGTAATTTCTTTTACTGAGATTGAAGAAATTAAATAACTGACTTTCCACTGTTTTTCTATTACTCTTTTATAGAAGTTATATAGTCTTCAAGCTGGACCCTAAGAAATGCTAAACTTACACATTCAGTGTGAGTAGGCATATGGCATTTTCTTAATAGTGTATTCAAAATGTGTTTTCTTGGGCAAAACATAAGCATATCATGGAAGCAAATGTACTCCTGCTGTTGTCTGTGGCCTTAGGTGTCTAATCCATTCATTTTGTGCACTCATGCATCCTTTTCTTCTCTTATCTTCTTAATGAGCAGTAACACAGCAGAGTATATAATATGTAACCCTTGTCTGTCCTAAGCTATAGAACTGAAAGCAACCTTGTTTCCAAAGTGTGCTAGCGGTGGAAGAGAGAAGGTAATGTCTTCAGAGATGAATGGAAGTTATAAACACAAGGTCTGAAAGGTATCCTGGGTGATACTTTTTGACTTTAATATGTAGGTGAACCTTCTAAATATGTTCATCTTATTTTCATCTGACCATGCAAACTTCTGTTCAAGAATCAACTGCAGAAGTGACCCTTTGGAGTTTTGGAATTTCATGATCATATAATTGTTGCCAATATGTTTTTCTTTCTCTTCTCTACTTTTCTATTAATGGCATCTGTATTCTCTGAATACAATATCATTTGCTGCTGCATGAAAAATTATAAAGTCAAGGTGACCATACTAAGGGTGTTTAAGCTTTGTAGAGAGACTTCAATTCACCTGCTTGGAGAAGGAACATATGAGTGCAGGAGTAAGTAGTAAGTCTTATGTGTGGGTGCTGGTTATGGATTTGAAATTTGCAGGGGTGAGGACACAAGAAACTAAACTGCAGGGCTAGCACTTGGACGTTGCAATTGGTCTGGCTTATTCTCTTGTACAAAGTTTTACAATTTTACAATTTTCCAAGTCATTGGTATAAGCATGGAAAATAGGCAGTGTAATGTATTGTTAAATCAGTATTAGTGGAAGCTTCTCATCATGAAAATGTGATTGAAGCTATTATTTTTGTGGCAGCTTAGTGTTATAATGGCAGCATACTCCATTGATGAATGGAATCTCAAGATTCAGAACTTCATATCCAGCCACACTTTAAGGAAAAAATTTAACTCTTTCGACATGTATCATCAATGCAGATGCAGAACAGGATAATGTGGAATAGGGGAAGTCACTTAATGCACTCTTCTTGTCTTCCTTGTTGAAGAGCTTGCAAAAAGGTATTGGAGCAACAAGTGGGAATGAAGCAGCCTACTTTGTTCTGGCCTGATTCATTGCATTGTTCTGTTGTCTTTTGGAGAGGAACACTTTCTCTGTGCTTCCTTTCAGGTTTCCAGAGTGAGTCATGAAGGAGAAGTACCCAGGTGGCTTTAAGCACGTACCTGTCTCCTGTCTTTAGCACTCTTCAGCACACATTTGCACAGTAATTCCAGGCTTTAGATAGTAGAAGGATGTTCCTTCTTGAGAGTTTATTGACAGGAATTAACCACAAATTTGTTATTGAAATATCTGTGTTGTAAAATGATAACTCATTAAAATCAAACATATGTTTTTCAGGAGAGGGCTTGTTCTGAGACTACCCTATCACAGTTTGGCTTTTACAATCATTTGTACAGGAAAGGTTTTGACGTTGTTGAAACATCTGCTTTGAACAATTCTTTTATAAACTGTACTATTTGAAACATGTAAGTGGGAACTTAAACTGGAAATGATAAGACAAAATGAATAGTTGCCATGAAACAAATATTTTGATTTTTTTTTTCTAATTTGCATGAGGAAAGTAATTTTAAAGATCACATTGATATAGCCTGGAAGAGTGCTTCTCATTCTATTCTAAAAAATTAAGGGATGGGAAAATACCTAGATGAAAATAAGTGAACAGTGGAAAATAACAGTTCGTTTCTGCTCTTTGTAGAAGGATGTTACATTAGTGTATGATGTTACGGTTTACCTTCCTGAGGCCCATGACAGTCCCTACTCATGTTTGTCCTCACTGTGTTTCTGTTCGTGTATGAACTTTAAAGGTGAATTCTGCACACCTCAACCAAAACCCCATGAGAATTCCAAGTTGGTAAAGATTGCAGGGTCAGTACTAAGGGTTGCTTGCTGCTACTCTGCATTTATTTAATATGTTAATATATATTAATACAATATATATTAATAATATATATTAATAATTATTATTATATAATATTATTATAGTATATGCTGTTATATATTATATATCGTTATATATTATTATATATTATAATATATTAATATAATATATTAATATAGTGATATATTAATAAATCTGTATTTATCATCCAATTTCAACTGCAGCTGTTGCACACAGTGGTAGACCAGCATAGCAGGAAGCAGCACCCTGATAACATGAGGGTAAACTAGGTTAATAAGCAAGTCATCTGTAAATTGGCAAAGCATGGTGCAAAAAAGCCTGGAATTGGTCTTCTCCTTAAATCTCTTACCACATAGCATAGTGGGAGTTAGAGAACAAGTCTGAAAGTCAGAGCTGGTGTAAACTTGTGCTATTCAGTGAAGTCTGGTGGAGTTTTACTATCTCATACCTGCTTTCAAAGAGGGCTTGCACAAAAATCATCATACCATGGAAGTGACATGATGTTACCCTGCCTGTCTGAATTTGTTCCATCTGCTGCTGGAGCAGATAAAAGGAGATGTAATATATGGACTATGCTATGTGTGGGAGGCAGCCTGCATTCTGTTTTTTCCACACTTTATCAGTGTCATTCAACTTGTAATAATTTCTTATAACTTACAGCAAAGACACTTGACTAGAAGTTCCTTTTTTCTCTTTGAGTGACAAAAAGAAAAAACCAACACTCTAGTTTTCCAGCAGTGGCCTAAACTGTTATTCCTCCTCAGTATCAAATCATTTGTGTTCATAGAATTTGAGTTTCTGGCAAGCCTGCATTGCTAGCAACATGCCTTTCTTTTCTTCTGGGTTGGACAACAACAGCGTAACAGGAATATTCTTCTTGCCTATCATATGAAGCCTTCTATGATCAGCTGGTTGATGCACGTCTTTTAATTTGTCGGGGATATTTCCATGTTTTCAAGGAGATGTCTAGACTGAAAGCTGGGAAGAAACAGACTTAAAAGGCTGTAAATCTGTGTCAAAGAGTCTAAATACAGACATGACAAGTGTGCCAAAATCTGATTTGTAAGTGTGACTGAATCAAGCCTTACAGGATTATATTATGGATCTTTCTCCTACTGTTAGCCAAAAAGCTATAGCCAAGCCATAACTTCCTACCAAACCTCTAAGTATTTAGGCTGAATTATCTAAGCAAGTGAGACACTTAACATTTGCAGGAAAAAATCTTGTGAAGCAAAATTAAAAAAATAGGCTGTGATTGGCATCAATCTGACATTCAACATCTGTATTTTAGGAACATAATCTTTTTATGCTAATTGGGGTGATAGATTTGTTATTCCTTTTCTAGATGCACCTTTGTATGTCCATTACAGTACCAAAGGCAGTGTGCACAATTTGCTGATTGAATCATGGCCACCAGTCAGATGTGGCCATGTGGATGCTGGAAGTCACTATTCCAATAGAAGCTGTGACATGGCAGCAATGTCTGTATTACTTACTCTTTTGGTCACAGCAGATTTCTGTTGACCCAGGCTTCAGCAAAGAGCCCCTCCCTCTCACCAATTGGGTCTTGAATTTTTTTTGTCTTTTCTAGGCCTTGAGCTTTACAGCTCAAAAACCTGTTGGGAAACACACCGGGGATGAAGTGTCTCAGCCAGCCTTTCTTTTGATAATTGATAGGAAGTTTGGATGCTCTAACTCTTCTTGACCCTCTGTATATGGCTAATGCATGGGTCATTGCTGCTTTCTCCCTGGGCAATTCCCTCTGGGGTGGCTTATACACCAGAAAACTCTAAAGCACAAGGCATTATCACTTGTTGCCACAACTGTGTTTGCATACAGAAAATGAGGTACATAAAAATGTCAGTCACATAATACCAATCCACAAATAAAGCTTATTTTGGACCTATGAAAGGGCTTCAGTTGAGATAATGTCACAGTACTTGAAACAGCTGTGGTTCAACTCTTAATCCTAAATGCAGACTTGTGTCAAGGTGACTGTGGGCTCACAGTTTGTCTGTGGACAGGTCTTCCTTGTTGCTCAGAACCTCAATTAACTTACACTCAGCTGTATTCCAGCAAGCAGTGTCTACAAGACTTTGTCTTCATCCTTGGCTTGTGGCTACCAAAGACATCAACAAAAATATTTTAAAATGGTATATTTTATAGGTAGGCATATGAGCATCTCCAAAAGGTAATTCTTTCATTTGTCTTTGTCCAAGTTTGATAGTGACTCAAAGCTAGTCGAGAATGCCACCTTGGAAACACAGAATCAGGGGGAGGCCCTATTCTCTTTGGACTCAGGACAACTCCAGTGAAACATGCATCACCTGCCTTGAGCAGAGGCACCACAGCACAGCACGTCGAGCTCCTCAGCCCTGGGATCCAGCAACAACAGCCCCCACATGGCCACCAGCACAAAGACACATCCAGGTTGAGCTCACTAAGAATTCACCAAGCAGCTGAGCTGTTTTAAAAGTCCTGGGCATATATGGGGTCTGAGACATTTGGGAAGGGATTTAAACAGTGCAGTTGCTTGGGATAGCAGAAAATGAGATTGAGAACCAGAAAGAGCCTATCTGGGCTAAAAAAATCCAACTTCCTGCAGTTATACTCTTTCAAACAACATCTTACTGCACCCACATCATTTAAACAGAGGACCTGGCACTTTTAGACAGATTTTTACAGCTCTTAAGCATCATAAGAAAACACTGTTTCCCTAGTCAGGGAGCCCAGCTTGCACCTTGTTCCGCTGATTTAGTGAAATGGTGCTGGAAACAAGTCTGCAGGTATGCATGCAAGGAGAGCCAGCCTCAAGCTGGAGGGTAGAGAGTGAGGCAGGGTTTCTTTTAAGTCTTATGCTTAATCTTTCTAAATGTAGCACTGTCACACAGAGTTACAAGGTTTTGTCCTTGTTTGTTTAGTTTTCTTTAGCCGAAATAATTATCAAATCCCTAGTGTGAGTGCAATGATACCATTTGTGTTAAAACTGGAGAGTGGAAACAGAGTGCTGTTTCATTGAAAGTTCAATGTTTTTGTGTTTTTGTTTGATCTCTTCTTGAAAAAGGAAACCAAAGCTCCTAAGCCTCCATTTTGGAGAAGCAGAGTGAGACAGCAACAAAGTTCCTTCCCCTATGGTAGTAGTCCAGTGGGAAAGGCCAGGTTCAAACACCTCTTCTAAATCTGGCCTTTCACACTAAAGTGATTGCCTTTTCTGGTTTGTGTTTGCCTGTCTGTCTGTCTGCCCACCCCTGCAGTGTGTGGCTAGTGCAGAAGGACCCCAGAAGGAATGCTGGATCTGCCCAGTCTTGCCAAACAGTTGCATTGTGAGCACTGGAACCTGTTCCCAGTTAATATTTCACTGAAGCTGACAGTTTTCCACAGAAAGCTTTGGTTTCAACAAATCAGCACTTTCCAACAGAGAGGTCTTTTGCCAAAGAAATTCTCCAAATATTTAGTTGTGGTTGTGATAGCTCCTCAGTAGGGGGAGTTCTGGTATGCTTAGTTAGAGGTTCACGTCCAAGAAATTGGAGAACAACATACAGTGCTTTCATGACTGTGGTTGGTTATGAGGAAGGGATAAAAACGTCTAGGACTTCTGCTCTTCTTTGGGCTTCATTGTCTCCCACTGTTCTTTCTTTTTGCACGTTCCTAAGTTAAAGAAATACCATGTAGTATTTATTCTGCTATCATTTCCCCTTGGGACAAATTATTCCAGTACAGACATCTTTCTGTTATTCAGCCTACTGGACCAAAAGCAGTGAATTATTCTGATGATCATATTGCCTTACCTTCAATTCATCTATTTGTTCTGCATGTGGACCCATTTTGTGTTATTTCTGCCTCAGAAGTTTATCCCATTTCTAGCTCTGCCCAAGAAGCACATCGCAAAATCACTGCCTACTCACTCCAGTTAAAGAGTAAGAAATGAATTGGAGTTATATGGGAAGAGTGGTAAGGACGTTAACATCAACAACTGAGAAGGCACAGTCTTCAGGTAATGAACAGATTTGGAAGCAGGTAACTGTCTGGAGTATCTCTTCTTGGTATAACTCCTTTTTTTTTTCCCTTTTCTGCTTTCTGCAACTCACAAACAACAACATAAAAAACCTAAGAACAATTTATTGCAGCATTCTTTCTCTAGGACAACATTTGCCCCCTTGTGAAAATAGACCACTAGAAAAAAAGTCAGTTCTCAGTTCAGTAAGTGGCTTTCACTGTCCATCCACCTGATTGCCAGATCCTGCTCTCCCCTCTCAGCCAGAGCTGTCCTGCTGTTTGTTTGTTGGACCTCATCTATAGTAAAAAGCACTGGTTTTCTTCGCAAGGTATTTATTGCATATCCACTTCTCCCCACCCATCCTCCTCTGGACTCTCGCCCCTCCCTCCCTGTTAGACATGATTACATGTTTTTTGGCCTCATTCCATTTAGTTTACTTTGCTGTATCATCCTGAATTTGTGCGTAGCATAACAGCTCCAAAGATCTCCTGGTTTGGACCAAGTGATGGAGTAGGCAGAGTTCATTAACATAAGTAACAGCATAGCAAGAAACACAGCCCTGAAGTAATCAAAACTGAAATTTGAAAAAGTGACTCAAAGTGTATTACATGCTGTCTGGTACAGGCAGCAATGGGCCCTTGAAAACAGCCAGTTTTATATGTTCTATTCAAACCTGTCAGCTCTCCAGACAAAGACACAGGTAGTTATAGTGGGGGGAGAGAAGGCAGGTGGGAGGGGGATATGTGTGACTATATTATAGAACCATGTGCCTGAATTTCTCCTTTGATCCCCAAAGCTGGAACACTTCATGTTGTTGTTGTTGTTTTTTGTTGCAGCATGTGGCAGAGGAAAGCCATGATTAAGCCTAGGAGTGGAACTTTTTCATATAAAGCAAACTTTCTACACAACTAAATGTGTAGACACTGCCTCCTTCCACTTGCTCCCCTGTGTGTCTTGCTGTCCCATTTCTTTAGACTGCTTGTTTTCAATGTTTGTAATGTTCCATTTTAAAATATCTCAGTGTTTTTTACCCTGCTGTCTAACAGACTTTGTTCTCCACTTCAGCTTTAGTTCCTCAGGGCACTCAGATTATTACTACTAAAATTTTGTTACTAAAATACAGACTGAGTGGTTTAGAAGAAGGTGAGTTTTTGTACCTGTTAGACACTAGACTGAGTGTAGCAGTAGAGGCTACAAAAAATGTCTCACATTCTGCCATCGGCATTTGCTACTGTCAAAAACAGGATTCAAGGCAAGATGGTCCAGTTCTGCAGCTCATTATATTCATCGCTGAATTTGTTTCAGCAACTCCTCCCTTGCAGCATCTATGGACCTACAAATATGGTGTATTATCCAAGTAAAACGTATTGTCTAGCTACCATGGTGGAACACACAATCTGAAGATGTGAGAACACATTTCTAGTTCTCTGCAGAGGTATACTGTTGATAGATACGACATTTCCACGATTCTTGCACTTGCAAATTGGAGCCTGAAGCAATCATATGTGACTCCCAAGTGTTAAAGAAGCAAACTTGGTGTAGGTAAATGTGTGTGCATTTCCTAATTGTCTAGTTATTTTTATGTCTCTTTAGTACATTCTTCATTTTAGTCCTGGTCTGTGTCTACTATTAAACTCCTTGGAGTATATGAGAGTAGTTGTTGTGCTTGCTGCTGTATCCTGTTTTCAAGGGATAACACTGGGTTAAAAATCTTAAGCTGGTATGAGAGGCAAGAGGAGGAGAGTATTTTCAAGTATTTGCTGGAATGTGCTGTGTGGAATCAAAAGGGTTGAGATATTTGAAGGAAGACCCGTGTTAGAGAGTGTGAGAACAACAGGGCTTTACCTTCTAAATTGCTCCAGGAGGGCTTGTTTATATCAAAGTTATCATGTAAAAGAGACCCTGCTGAAGAGGACAAACAGGAGGGAATGGATGCCGATAATGCACTGGAGGAAATGGAGATTGTTAGAGAGACCAGGCTGCTTCCCTGTTGTTAGCTCCTGCCAAGAGAGATGGGACATGATGGCTCAGGCCCTCTATCTCTTATAGAAGAATGGCCAACAGGCCCTGTTTTGTCCCAGCAAAGCCACTTTGCCTAACTGGAATTCCTGCCTGCCTGCCTCAGCTTCCCTTAAAGAGAGCAGGCCTTAGAGTGGATTTAAAATATTCAGTTTCCCCCTCTTTGCTGAATTTCTGTCACTGGAGCTCCCTTTGACCAGACAAAAGCTTTGACTAGCACAGCAAACATGTAGGAATTAGTCCCTTAGAGCAGGCTGCAACTTCTAAAGCCAGCTTCAACAGCAGTAAATGCACTGCCACAGCCAAAAACTCCCTAGCGAGGAAAGAGCATGATGTTCCAGGCTCACAAAGCCAAAAATCCCCGGGACTTATCCAGAGGTTATACTGACTGAGAGATTCAGGGGGTCCTCAGATGGCAATGATAAAACCCTGTGGGTTCAACTTAGCTGTACCAGTTCTGAACGAAGCAGTGTGGTCAGAAGTGTACTGCCTTCTGTGCATGTAAGGTTACTCTATAAATATATGGGCAAATAAGACCTTCTCACCATTAAGATATGGGATGTAGTTTATTGAGAATGTGGGGGGATTTTTCCATACGGCATTTCATGTGGAATTCATCTTGTGAATACCTGAATCCTATGGTCCAACAGAGCATAGAGGATTTTGTTCTGTACGATCAGAACTTTCCAGCGTGTAGAAAGATTTTCTGGGAAAAAGATTGGATTGGTCTTTAGGAGTCCCCAGGCTGCTGTGGAGCCCTACCTGGTCACACAGTAGACTGTGAGATATGCACTATATTCCTCAGTGGGAGGTACAATAAATTACATTGAACAAGATATTGATCTATGCTTTCTCATGAAATCTTGTCCCCACCAGTGGATGCCTTCTTGCAGAAAATGCTCTGTCCACTGCCTCCTGCACTCTGGCCTCTCTTACAGCACTAGGTTTCTATAGAGCAGTGACAGTGTTTGTTTGATTTGGTGCAAAACGGTGCAGTTAAGGGAGGAGCTGTGGATAAATTTCAGATCCTTAATTTGCGGATCATTAGCTCTGCATAGTAACCCTTGGGAGACAAGGTCACCTGCTTCATGGGCTGGGAAGGTGGTTTTGCAAATAAGGGTGTTTGTTCAACATTGCTGATCCCTGCTGATCCGTTATAAAAGCCACGTTAGTTATTGTATTCACGTTATGTACAGTCATGTGATGCTTGAGGCCTGACATACATTTAGCCAGTCAGAAGAGATAAGGCAGGCTACAATCTGGCTTTCTTCCCTGAGGTTTGCAGAATGTGTTTGCAGATGTGTTGATCTTCGGGAGACTGGGGGGTGGGAAGGAGGGAGCATTTTCTTCAACTGCTTATTTCAATATCCGAAGTAAATGAGAAGCTGAGGTCATCTTTAGCACCTATTAGCTGTGAAGACATTCTTCCCACATCCTGAGCCTGCTGTCTTAGTTTTGTAACAACAATGCTTTTCAGCCTTCATAAAGTGGATATGACTTCAGTCATTTCATCTGGCAGTGTGTAAGAGCTAATGAGATGGACTGGGTCTGTTTCAATAATGCTTATTGCAGCAAACAGGTTTAAGTAGCTCACCTGATCAGCAAAACAGTGTAATCAGCATCTTGGCTGGGAAACTTTCAGCTTCTGTCTCGTGATGTTTTGGTTCAGCAACGCGTGTATTACTTTTGCTCATTTTACCTCCCAGAGTTTGAATGTTCCCAGTAAAGTCATAGATTCAGCTTCTTAATGCATCTAGGTGTTAAATGAGAATGAGGGATTCATAGGAGTGGCTGTAGCCATGGAATTTCCAAGGATGAGGACAAGCTTTGGCAGACACTAAGAGAATGAGGAATTGAATAAAGTTTAGCAAATGTTGCTTGCCTTAAATGGGGACAATACTAACCTGCCACTCTTTGGTATACTGAGTTTTGGCGAGGTTGGTGAGTACTGCAGTTGGAAGTTGCTGTGTCCAGTTACACATACCAGGTACATGGAATTTCATCCCTTCTCTCCAGAGGCTACATAACACTGATTATAAGTGCCAAACCTTTCCCCAGCCCAGTACTGGGAGTTGTGTTGTTTTCTGTTCTAGGACAGTAGTTGTTAGGTGTCACCAAAGCATAGAACACAGGTGGGAGAGATGTGAGTTTTTGTCCTCCCTGACCAAGGTGTTTAGTTGGATAATCTCCATTTGCAAGCTGGGGTGTGAATGTTTATTTGGAATTCTCTGCTGCTGTTCAGGTTAGGGGTAACGTAGCTTTGTGCACAATGGGAGCTGCCTTTGCACATCCCTTGGCTCCTGTGGCCTCCCCCAGCTCTCCTGCAGGACTTGGCCTCTCCGAGGAGCTGCTGCACAGCAGAGTCTCATCTGCACTTCTGCTGACCTGTGAGCATGAGGTGTCTGACCTGCTCAGCCCACTTCATACTTCAACAGCAAATTAAAGGTCTTCATTAGTGTATTTGATAGTTGAATAAAATGCTTTGAAACACTGGCACATTGACTGCAATCGACTTTTGAAAGGTCTGTGGTTGCTAGAAGGAAATTAGCCTGATAAATTGCTCTTTTCAATTAAACAAATGGGTAATTTTTCACAAGCAAGCTCAGAAGCTATCATTTGGGGAGCTTTTTTCCCCCCTTTTTTATTTTTATTTTAGTATATTACACGTGATTGTTCCTCAAGAACTGAGTTTTTTTTTTTCCAAAGAGGCTAATTGTCCCTGAAGTGTAAGCAGCTTGTAAACCCATCCTGTCTCTCTCCCTCCGACAGCCCCATACTGGTCTTGTGATCAAGCAGTGGCCTATGAATTGTACTTCCAAAATGACAGTGACTGATGGTGTGACCTTGGCTCATTGCCTGCCTTTCTGTGCCTTTGTTTACCTGTTTGTCTAAAGAAGCATTAACCTCCCTGGGTCAAAAAGGCCTGTGTAACTTAAGCAAGGAGTTCTAAGGTAATTATAGTTACTCAGTAACTTTCATCTCAGAGCGAACTGATTAAGGAGGCTAAAAAATGTGGTGGCTTCCCTTTTGGTCAAAATCAGCGACTGACCTGAAGGTACCTCTGTCCTCAAACCTTTAAACAGAATCTGCATTCAAAAGCACAGCTTAGGAGCTGAAACAGATTGCTGTATCCCTTACGTACTGCGTCTAAAAGGGACCCCAGAGACACACACTGACCCTGGTTTCACACCAGAGCTACAGATATGCTAAGAACTTCATATGCTCCATCTACTAAAGAAAAGCAAATGCTAGTACAAACAACTGCAACACTGGATTCATCTTGCCTTGGGCATATTTACCCAGGGTATTGCCATTACATCATTTGCATTAGGCCTTTATTATCTGCTATTTTAGATCTTAGAAGCTGTTACAAGCCCTGGTCAGAGGTCAAGATGCTGTTGAACTTCAGATCTTTCTGAAAGAAGAAATTCTGCCAACAGCAGAGCAATGTTAAATTTACAGCAGTGTAATGTCATACAAATCATGAGAAAAAATGTAATCTAAATTATATTTATTTTTAAAAATGAGGTTTTGTTGCCAAAAATATAGACACTGCATGTTAAAATCCACGTGGAAAATACTACTGTACCATCATCTTTGAGAACTAAACAAGGTATTTTGGGGCTTTTTTATACTATCAGAAAAGACCACAAATTATTTAAAAACAAACTTCCACCATCTAAATAAAATAACACTGAAATATCTTGCTGTAGTTTGGAGTAACTGCATAAAACATGACTCACGTGTTTAGAAATTCTCCTTTATCTTTCCTCTGTGTGCAGCACTGATCTTCATGAACTGTTCGTCACAGTGCGTAATTACATTCCTTTCACCTAAACTTTGTCTACATGTTTTAAATTTCTATTTCCAGAAGCTGATTGCTGTTGAGTGTTTCAGTTTGGTTTGGAAGAAATCTGCATGCAGTCACTTGGGTGGTGGACTTCAGTGTGCTTTATGAGAAATTTTGCACTCAGACAAAATGCAGACTCAGAAGAGCAGAGTCTACCACAAGACTGTTGGTGACCTGTATTTTGATTGTCACTGACAGAAATGTTTGAGGCAAAAATACAGACCATCTCCTTGAACTCAAGTTTTTCATAAAACACTGCATTCCTTCTGAGGACCTCACTTCCAGACAAACAGTGCTCCAGAGAAAGCAGGAGATGGCTCTTGCACTGCTCACCAGTGGGAAGGTCCTTGTGATTGTGAGCAGAAGCCAAGATATCTGACAAGTGCCTGTCAGTCCAAGTACAGTCTGTATTCTTCTGCTGGAGAACCCCCACCACCTCTGGCCTCAAGGCTTCAAAACCCAAATTCTGTTTAGTGTTATGGCTGCTATCTGACCTAGAGCACTTAGAAATCTCATCTACTTACTACAGCTCATAAGCACTCTGCTTGCCATCCAGGCAGGGAATGGGTTTTGGTTTAAATGAAAAGATGCAGTTACATCATCTTGCACAACAGGTCCCTGCTCTGTGTCTGGGCCAAGTGAGTCCTCTCGAGCTGGAAGAACATGGAAAACTTGGAATTGCAGTAATAAAAGAATATTATAGCATGTTATGTATAATAACAACACATTCTAGCCTGCTCCCTGCATGGAATCTCCCAGGTATACCTGACAACAAAGGATAGAGAGATCTGAATACTAATAACAGCTGGAGGAGGGGGCCCTTAATAGTATTTTGGCTAATTGCCAGGTTGCCTGCTCTTGAAAAATTTTCCTGTGCTGAGCTAGACACATTTTTCATGTGTAGAAAATTAGGTTGTTGGTAGGACTTCATATTTTCCTAATGCTTCCTACAATCAACTGTGTGAAGGTTCATGATAGCCATGAGATATGTGTTTCTAGCTCAAAGGCCTTCAGGCCTTCTTTGAAAGACTTGGAAAATCATAGCAGCTGAACAGGCACTGGAAAGAAATTGCAATTTTGGAGAGCTCCAGATGTAAACTTAGAAAATGAAGAAGTAGTTTTGTATTTTGTGTGTTTGGGTGTTTTTTTTTTTTCTTGTTTGCTCGATTCTTCTTTTTTTAGTAAATACAGATGACTAACTCAGGGCCTCTTTTCTCCTACCCTGAAGGAAGAACAAAGTCTCTGATGATTTGCTTGTTCAAAAGGTCTGCACTGATTTTACCTTTAGGTCTGTTCTAACATTTCTCATTGTTTCATTGTAAGCATTTTCTGTGGTAATTAGACTGTAATAGCATAATCCCTGGTGGCCTTCCTGGAGTGTCTGGCCTCTCTGGGTTGAGAAAGCTCTGCTTAGTGACAACATATTTTCCTCTAAGTGGGAAGGGGAAGAGTTGATGTTGTGAATGGTGTACTGATTATGATGGAAAATCTCTTTAAAGAGGGAAGTTTTGCAGCATTTCCTAAAAGTGATTCAGGCTACATTTGTGTGATTTCCTCTTGAAGCTCACAGCAACCAAGATGGTGCATGTTTATTTTGTCTCTGGCTGCTTCCTTCTGGACTCTATGGTCTGCATTGTCCCAGAGAAACACAGATATCTCTGTGATTTGTAGATGCAGGTGCAGGCATTTTTTGTAGCTGGGCACAGATACATTCAGAGCTTTGAAGTCCAAGACCTTGAACTGGCAGTGGAAGCAGATTAAAAATCCTCTTTAGCTTCCTAAAATGCAATGCCTAGAGTCACCTGAACTGTTGTGTAAGGCAAAGAAAGAAAACTAGCTTTTTAAAGGCTTCTAAAAAATGAAGTAGAGATTTGATATTTTATCTTGGTTGCATTTCCTCTGAATGATTTCGACAAACTATTGATGTGAATGACTCTAATTTCAAGGTTTTTTCTTGGGATATAACAAAATTAAGACAGCCTTTCAAAGTATGGCCACAGGCAGAGGAAGAACAGATGTGTCCAGGGGAGAAATACAGCCATCCCATGGGAATTAACAGAATAGAAAGGCCTCAGAAATCCTGGGTTTGGAAGCTTGTCCCCAGACAAGGGATTTCTGCAACAAGAACTCAGGCCCTAAAACCTTAACTTGCAACTTCAGAAGCTCTTCCTTCTCTATAAGGAGAAGGAATGGCTTGAAGTGGGGCTTGGCTAACTGAGCTCTCATCTTGTGCCCTTGGACACATCCCGTGCCTCAGTTTTCCTCTGTGCAGAATGGAAGGGTTGCTAATAATGGTCTTTAGAAAGCTTATTTGAGATCTACTTGTGAAAAGGGCCATAGTGACTGGGGGATGGTGGTGTGTTCCTGGCAGAATCAGTGTCATCTGAAGTCAGAGGGAGCCTTGCACAGAATCTGAATCAGGTTTACAGCCCAAGCCCTGCTTTACAAACACCCCAAGACTGAATTTAATTGCTGTGTTAACGTGGTGACAGTGAGGTGCAGTGTTCACAAACAGCGTGGCTGCAGTTGGTTGGTGTCACGACGTTCCCAGTGCCAGAGCAGCTCCATTTCTGGGGTGCTGGTTTGGAGGCTCATCCCTTCCTACCTCTATTCAGCCTCCTTGTGTTGAGGAGTGAGGCAAGAACTGGGATGAACAGGCCATTCACCCTTCCAGCATTACAACTGTCACACACACAAGGCTGGTTTTATATTCTTGACAGCTGTGATTTTACCTCTGTAACACTTCCATGCAAAGTGAGGGGTTTTGCCACTTTAGTTTTGTTTCCCAGGGAAACGGACGAGGACTCCCCATCTGCCACATGAATGAATGAAAATGGTAACATTTGACTATTTCCCTACGGTTAGCAAAAACTTCTGAAATTCTCCTTTCTGCTGGTTTTTGGGTTGTGAAAGATTTTTCCCGATAGGTGCAAAGAAAATTAAACAAACAAAACCACCACCCCAACCAGCTGGGCACTTAGAAGTGTTGATTCCCGTGTTTGTTTTTCTTTCCTTTTTTTTTTTTTAAGTGACTGGTCAAAACTGCCCCTTGAAGGGGGACAGGATGGATAGATGGGCTGAATCCAATTATATGATACTTAACAAGACCAAGTGCCGGGTCCTGCACTTTGGCCACAACACTCCACGCAGTTCTACACACTGGGGACAGAGTGGCTGGAGAGCAGCCAGGCAGGAAGGGACCTGGGAGTTGGGATTGACAGGAAGCTGAACAGGAGCCAGAGTGTGCCCAGGTGGCCAAGAAGGCCAATGGCATCCTGGCCTGGATCAGGAACAGTGTGGCAGCAGGAGCAGGAAAGTGATTCTTCCCCTGGACTCAGCACTGGTGAGGCCACCTCCGGAGTGCTGTATCCAGTTCTGGGCCCTCAGTTCAGGAAGGATATTGAGGTGCTGCAGCAGGTCCAAAGAAGGGCAACAAGGCTGGGGAAGGGACTGGAGCACAAGTGCTGTGAGGAGAGGCTGAGGGAGCTGGGGTTGTTCAGCCTGGAGAAGAGGAGGCTCAGGGGAGACCTGACAGGAGGTTGTAGCCAGGTGGGGGTCGGTCTCTTTTCCAGGTAACTAGCAGTAGAACAAGAGGGCAGGGTCTTAAACTGCACCAGGGGAGGTTTAGATTAGACATTAGGAAGAAATTCTTTACAAAGTGAGTGATCAGACATTGTAATAGGCTGCCCAAGGATGTGGTGGATTCACCGTCCCTGAAGGTGTTTAAGAAGAGACTGGATGTGGCAGTCAGTGTCATGGTCTAGTTGACAAGGTGGTGTTGGGTCATAGTTTGTATTTGACGATCTCAGAGGTCTTTTCCAACCCGGTTGATCCCGTGATCCCGTCCCATCCCGCCGGGGCGGCGCGGACTCCAAGGCCCGGCATGCGGCGGGGCGCGGCGCAGGCGCAGGGCTGGGCTTGAGTGGCAAGTTGTTTGTTCCAGCGAGCACCAGCTGCTCGGCGCCCCGGGCTCCGCTGCTCCTGCCCGGCTCAGCTCCGCCGGCCTCCCCCCGCCCAACTTCGGCACCCTCCGCTCCCTCATCTCCCAGCCCCCGGAGCCGGGAAGGGGCAGAAGGAATCGAGGGGAGGCGGGGGAGGAACACAAAAAAAAAAAAAAAAGAAAAAAAAAGGCACCGACAATAACAGCCCCCTCCCCCTCCCCATTCAAAACCACAAAATAAACCCCAGGAATAGATGAACTACAAATGAGAAAGAGGAAAAGATGGAACTGCACATCCTAGAGCACAGGCTCAGAGTGGCCAGCATAGCCAAGGAGAACATCCAGTTGTTTACCTATGGATTAATCAAACTTGCTTTCCTGTCCTCCAAGACGAGGTAGGTGCTGGGGATGGGGCAGTGCGGGGGCGGGGGCGCCCTCCTTGCGAGGGGACGTACCCTCCTTGCTGCAAGGGGGCTCGGGGCTGCAGGGTACCCTCCTTCCCGCACAGGGGCTGGGGTGGGGATGTCTGCCTGGCAAGTGAGCACAGCAGCCTCCTTCTTGCAAAGGGGAGAGGTTGATGGGTGCTCTTAAAAAAAAACCTAAAAACAAAAAAGGCATCCCCTCCTGGGATGGAGGACACCCCTCCTTGCAAGGGGGCAGGGTGTTCGGGTAGGGGACACCCTCCTTCCTGCAAATGGGCACGGTGCTGAAGGAGGGGGACACCCTCCTTGTAACGGGGCAGGGTGCCGGGGTGGGGGAGGGCACCCTCCTTGAGGAGTCAGGGCGCTGGTGAGAGGGGACGCCCCCTCGCCAGAGAGCAGGGGGTCTTGGGCTTGGGGGAACACCTGGGTCTTCCCTACTCACACCCACCATCCCAGGACTGGGAGATGGTGATGCAGGTCAGCGCTCAAGTTCGGGGTGTCCCAGCCCGGCTTTGGGGCACCCCCCGCGGGCAGCCCGGCCGGGCCGGATGAATGGAACAGGTGGGGGCCGGGGGGCCCGGCCGGGCCGGACAACAAAGGCAACAACAGCGGCCCGAGGAGGAGGAGGAGGAGTGGTGGGGTGTTTTCTCTCGCGCGCTCTCTGTTTTCTGGGTTTTTTTTGTTTGGTTTGTTGTTTTTTTTCCCCTGGTTGTTGTTCCCTGCAGTACTTAAAACGAAGCCTCCACACGCGGGTTTGTTTAAAAGGTGCTTTTCCAGTGCTGCCAAATTGGAGGGAGGACGAGGGGCAGTGCATGCCTTGCACTTGAAAATTATGATATTGAGTAATATGGATTGTTATAGCTTTCAGGAAAAGAAAAAAAAAAAAAGAAAGAAAAATGTAGTAGAAGGCACTGTGAGAATTTTTTTTTTTTTAAGAGGAGGAAACAAAATAGTGTGGACAGTTTATTGAATGTATGTAAGGTGCTAGGCCTGTCGCACAAAACAACTTGAATTGTAATCAATCATGTATTCTTCTGTCTTCACTTAGCTTGGTGACTTTGGTCTGTACAGAAAAAGAAATGGGAATGTAAATAACACGACTCAAATTCTTCTTGTTTTTCCAGCCTGATAATTAGTATTTCAGTTTTCTCCCCACATTCATCTTGAATAGCATTCTTGTATGAAGGTGGGAAGTTTTCTTTGGCTGCAGGAAAATAATAAATAGATAATAAATTTACTTTTTATTTCTTAAATTGTTTTTTTCCAATCTGTAATTCAATCCTCTCTCTGTTATAATGTTTATGGATGAATGGAGCTATTTGTGATGTAATTTGATCACAGTCCCTTATCTTATGCATTGAAATTTCACTCTGATTTGGGGCTCATCCCATTTGGCTCACCACTGACATTGTTTGCAGTATAAAGTGTATCAGCACCTTGTTTACTGCTGTCCCTGAATACTCCGTGGGACATTAAAATAGAAATGTATGACTGAGGAGCCTTTAATGTGTTGCTTTATTGTAATTGAAAGTTGCTGCTGATTTTTTTGAAGGACTTGTTGCTCCCCTTCCCATGCTTAAAATGTCACTGTTAACATCAGTAGTGAAGTCTTTAAATCTGTCACTCCTAATGCATAGACTGGAGTTTTGGGGGTTGTTTTTCTAGGGTATTATTATTATATTTTATTTTTCTTTTTTAAACTTCAAGGATGGGCCTGTTGTCTTTTTGTTTCATACTAAATTTCACATCTTCAATGTTAGAGAGCTGTGAAAGGATCAAGGCAGTAAGATAACCCCTTTGGGGTGTGATACCTTGTCCTGCATTTGGGTGCAGCACTTGACAGTTTCATATTGTCTTTGATTTCTGTGGTGTCTGTCCCTTTCCATATACACTGTGAGTATCAATCTTTTCCTTAGCTTTCATGGAGTCTTACTGATCAGGAAGAGTAAATGTTTGTGTAAAAGTTTGTTGTTTTATTTCCCTTTTGTTTGTTTTATTATTTTTGCAGACAGTAGAGATGCAGGGGAGAGAAGGGAAAGTTTGCGTCATTCTTAAGACAACTGACAGCACTGAAACCTTGCTTTTTCCCTTGTGCTTTTGCTTGCCCTGATGCAAACAAGGTCCCTGCCCCACAGACCTCTCTGATGAACACCATGTGTATGAGGAAGGTGAGGGTCTCCGGGAGATGTAGCTCCATAAATTTATGATCCCACTGTTTCTTTTTCCTCCTCCTTTAAAAAGTGAATATGCCCAGGAGACAACAACTTTTTATGGGGGTGCAAGAGGGATCTCCCTTCCTGACCACCCTATCTACAAAGGACCCGTTAGGGGGTGAAAGGGGAAGGTGGCCCACATCCCTGCTAACCTTTTCTGATGAGATAGCAAAGATGCCAGTTACTTACACTACCTGCATTTTTCCCAGTGAGACCTTAAATGGAGTTTTTACCGGTGCTGCAAGGCTACCAGTAAGAAATAATGATTTGAGATCCAAAGGGATGGCAGTGACATCATCAGTATTCTTATGTTGGTTATGTGAGAAACTAGAGTTTTTACATAGCCTCCTGTGAGAAGTGATTTGGAGGGTCTCTTTTATGTTTTTCTTAATCCTCTTGGGAAGAAAAAGTTATAAATCTCCCTCTTCATTTGGCCTTTTGCTACTCTCAGTCTGCCCTTGTTCATGACATGAGTCTTTTAATTTAGCTTCTGTTACAATAACAGTATTTTTTGTAACAAAGAACAGCAATTTTAAAACTATTCCGATGGCTGGAAGCAAGACAGCAGTTAACAAGGTGAAGAGGTGAGACCAATAGTGAATAAAACAGTGAGCTAAACTGAGCTGAAAGAAAAACACTATTAATCATAACTGTGTTAGGCATGACTTTTTTATGCAAAGTTGCATTAAGAGAGGTACTTCAGGAATAAATAATAGCGGAACTCCTGAGCAGTTACACTGAGCACTGTGCTCTTGGTGCCCTGCTTGTGTCAGTGCAGACCTGCTGATTCCAACTGGCTCCGCCAGGTACCCTAGTGGAGGAACAGATCCATGTCATTTTTAGTTGCATTTTGCTGTTCCTGTCATCATCATTCTTGTGTTTTACTTTGTGTTGGTTGGAGCGTGTTGCTAATAATGTCAGGGTCGTGGGTTCAATCACCATACAGGCCATTCACTTCAGGGTTGGACTCTGTGATCCCTGTGGGTCCCTTTCAAGTCAGATTACTCTGGGACTCTGTGTCTGACTTGAGGATTTTTACCTATTCAGAAGGTGTGCAGTGTGTTTAGGTATGTAAATATAACAACTATGTGTGGCTTCACCATTGCATCCTTTTCCTTTTGCACATGCCTCTGTAAATGTTAGTTCTCTGGTGCACAGAACTGTGCTCATCTGGGAACTCCCACCTTCAGCCTGTGTGCTGTAGAGCAAGCGGCTTCACTCCCATCAAAACTGCCTTCACTTCCTTGGTCAGAGTTAAACTGTCTTGGGACACGTGACACAAGTAACTTGCTTGAAGACTTGATAGACATACTAACGTGTTGCTATGTTCCTGTCTTGATTTTTTTTTTTTTCCTAATTGCAAAATATTATGTAGCTGCATCTCAGTGCATAGGAATTAAATCTGAATAAAGGGGAAGGACAGCCTGGGATGATGTTTGCACTGAACCACTAGTGCATGCAATAGGGAGAAGGAAGGTGAGCCTGACCTTGTCTTTTGAGTGTATATAAAAAATATATGGAGAGTCTAGGAGGATAAAGTGGGATCAGGGTTCTTCCAAGCACTGTATTTTATATGATGTAATTAGCCTGATTTCTGGGTAATGCTTTGATAGACCCCTGAACATCTGGAGTCAGTGAGTTAAAAAGTAGCCTTTCCTGTCTATTTCAGTACCTCATATAAAGATTTGGTGGTAAACAGTGAAATAAAGTAGTTGAGGGAAAAAGGTATATTATTTAAATTGTAATGCTATTCAATTATAACCAGAATGAATCAGAACAGTTAGTTTGTTCACAGGGCTGGGTGGTTAAAGTAATTGTAGGTCGTTTGTCTGGCATCACAAACTTTAAAAATCTCAGAGGGTTTTTTGTTGCTCTTTGGTTTGAGGTGGTCATTAGGTCAACACACTGAAGAGAAGGAACAAGTTCTGTATGTGTAAAGGATGAGATTTTGGTCACAGAAGTTTCTAAGGCTGCCATTCCAAAAGCATCTGTCACTCTTGGTTCTCTTTCAAGATGCTCTGATCTTCTTCTGAAGGTACAGTTTGTGTATATTGGTGACTTGAAGCAGAATTACAGGCACTTTGCAAGCTTGCAGGTTTGGCACTAAATACAGACGACTGGCCATGCGAATGAGATGCTTCCCGGAGAAGCTGGAGGAACCAGGCTGGGCTCTGCCCCAGCCTCGATTCTGCTTGTCACTCACCTCTACCATGGGATGCTCAGAGGCAGGAGGTATTCTTAGTGTGGAGAGGAGCTTAAAAATATTCATTCTACTAAAAATGTAGGAAGAAGTGAAAACTATGATAAACTGTACAGAATAAGTTGAATTTCTTTCTTTAGTTTGTGAACAAAAAACATAATTTTGTGGTGGTATGTTTGGTAATCTGTCCGTTTTGCTTAGAAGTAATTGACACCTCTACTTATGAACAGTGTGCTGTTGCTATTAATATAAGTGTTTCTCATTCCCTGATCAGTTGTTTACTGTCTAGGTGTCCTGAAATTGGAGATACTGTAATAAAAGGTCTATTTTGGATTTCAGGAAATAATAGGACAAACAAGTGCTTAAAATGTATCCATGCATCATTTAAAGACACTCAAGAGATCAGCAGCCTGTTTCCTTTGGTATGAACTCAGAAAAACGTGTCTTCTATGCCCTTGTATGAGATACAGATCGGTCTGCAACCCTGCATGATTATCTGGCAAAGACAACTCCTGTAGTTAAAACCTTTTTTTTTCTTGTTCCTTCTGCCATCCAAGGAAGACTGAGTAAAGGCTTTTGCCAGTTATAAGATAGTGTCTACTCGTCTAAAACAGCTGTTTTCTTTTGGTGTGGCAGACTCCCAGATGTCTTGAATATTTCATTTTCTTTTCTGGGGGTGTATGTGTGTGCATTATCTGAGGTTTGGGGACTTCTTTTTCAGTCCTATTTGGTGACCGTCTGTTACAGAAGGACTGAGTGCTGATGTCCAGACACGACAGGAGGCTGGAGTATGGGAAACCTCGGCTTCAAGCCTGCCTGCCCTTCCCCAGAGCACTTTGCTGCCTTGCTTGTGTCACCATGTGCATGTATGGTGCTGAACTTGATGGTGGATGTTCAGAATGAGTAGAGGTAGTAAGAATCAGCTAACTAAGAAGGAGAGAGAATAGAAGTTACTTGTTTGGGCTAAGGAAAGACATAAGTGCTTTAATTATGGATGTCATCAATTTATATGCAAGGCTGCTGGGTGTTTCAGATGCTGCAGTGTTTTAGAGTGTTAAACCTTGGGAAGGACAGGTTTCCTTCCTGATGGTCTCTTTTCATTTATCTACAAATGTTGTTATTATTTCCCTTTCTTTTCTGCTTCTGGCACATGAGTGACCAGTGGGGCACTGCCTGATTTTGTCTTTTTTGCCTGACAGTTCTGTTGTGTAGTACCCAACCTACCATGTGGTCCCATCAGGCTGAGGCTGATGCCATGTCAGAAGCTGACAGGAGTGCTTAGAAACTAAATGAGATTCAAAAGGTAGACCATAAGTACTGGATCAAACCGACACTGTAATTCTGGGGAGCACTAAGTGGTGGAGAAATGTTGATTTAGATATTGTACTTTTAAAATAAATAACTGCCTGTAGTTTGTAGTGGGATGGATGATTGTCCTTATTTACAATGGTAAATGTTTCAGTCCATTGACAGAGCTGTCACATGGATGAGATGCATGTTCTGTGGATAAGGTACAGCAGCAGTAATGTAAAAGAAACACCAGTAGTGCCCATTCATCTTGAGTTGAGAAATAAAAAAGAGGAAAAAAAATTATCGTGTAACTCATTAAAGATCCCTTCAGCTGAATATTTGTTTATTACTTTGAGATTAAAGTCAATATTTAAATGAAAAATATGACTTTTATTAGTTATTAGATGGCTCCTCCTGCAAGCTGGGTACTCATGCTTCAGCAGTATAGCCAATGCAGGTCTGCTAAGGGAAAGTATGAGTATTGTGCATTTGTCATTGAGAAGCAACAACTGAGTTGTTCATTAACACAATAGTTTGAATCCACAGGCTACTCCTCCACTGAGTTAAACTTAAATTAGGCACCATTTGATGGCTGAACTGTTTAACAATGCCTTGTTTGTGCTCTATAAATATGTAATTTTTTCCACTTAATTCTCTTTTTTTTAATCTGTTGAGCACACTACCTCATTTATCCAACACACATCTTCTTAATCGTCCTGCATGCTTCAGAGTTTTAATATATTTGGACAGGGGCTGCAATTTCTTTTTTCAGAGGAAAGAGTGCAGATTTGTTCTTTTGTTTACTGCCAACTCCAAGGTAAACTCCAGCTCTGATCTGCTGGTAGCTGAAGGCTGGTAAGGGAAGAATTATACAACAGGAATGTGAGGAAATAAGTCCATTCTTTATAGTTCAGAATCAACAGCCTGTAAGCTGCAGCTATCATTTCAAAGTAAAAAAGATCTCTTCTCTCCATCAAGCTCAGTTTGGTTTTGTGTAGCTAACTGTAAGATATATTTGTTAAGAGAGAAAAAAACAGACAAAAATGTTTTATTATGGGACAAAAGAAATTGAGAGTGATTAAGCCAGTTTTGTGACTATACAATCCCGTGTTAGTTCCAGACATTCTGCACAAAGTTTTACTGTGCTGACCATGGAAACAGAGTATCTGATCTGATTTTTGTGGGCTGATGTATAATAAATGTTTTGTACTGGTTGATGAAGTTTTATTTTCACATCCAAAGAATAGCAGTGAATGCCTAAACTTCCTCACCAACCAGAACAACCTTACTTTGGTCTGTTAAATGTGGTTTACTTCAGATTAAAATAAAAAGCCTACTTCTGACCTGCAGCCTGCTTTGGGAAGCTTCCAGCAGTAATGCTGAGGTACCAAAGCTGCTATTTAGCACAGTTGGCACATGGAATAGAGAAGTGGCAAGTTTGCTTGGTGGCAGAAAACCATTTGTTAATCCTTTGGGGGTGATTTTGTGGGGATGCCTGGGTAGGCAAAGTGATTTTTTCAGACTTTTGTGGTCCATTTAAATTTTGTTAACGTGGTAGAATAAAAGTTTTTAAGATATTGTGCTACTTACTGGTCAGTAGTTGTAGGGAGATGTAGGCTGTTATTGGTGGTAAGCTGTTCTTGATCCAAATACTTTCAATACAAATTGTTTATAAAGTAGGAACCAAACCTTCTAGTAAGTGTGAATGTGTATTTGACCAAGATGTCACTGTAAAGGAAAAGTTCATTTTCTTTGACTGCAAAGCTTTAGTGCTCTTGTTACAGAGTATACTAGAGATGCTATAAGGTGTTGCTGTTTAAGAGTAAATGCAACCTTTAAGTCTTATGCAAAGTATTCAAATAGATGAATTTAAAAAGTTGATGCTGGGGGAATTTCTAAACCGGAGAGAGGAAAACTTACAAGTTTTGACATGGGTGGAACAGTTAAAACATAGGTGTGATTCTCCCTGTCTTTTTCTGTTCAGGCTTTTTAGAACTGTTATGTGCAGAGAATTTGGGTGATGATATGCACTAGTTTTAGTATAATATAATGGCCAGTCTTCGCGAGCGAAGATTTGGGAAAGGTCATTAACCCTTCGAGCCTGCGCAGTGGATTTTTTAGGTGAGACCCAGCGTGCGCTGAACTGAGCCCACCCTTTAATCCTGAGGTTCATCTGCTGGGGCCGAGCAAACTTGGACAGTGGCAGTGAGGTCCCCAGGACGTAGGTTTGTTTAGAGTGACCTTCTCTTAGATGGATTGCCTTACAGGGCTGACGAGCTCCATCTGTAATACCTGAATATTTATCCTAGTTCTGTGGTTAAAAGATTGGCATTTGACCCTTTCTTATGCCACACGTGTATCCTGTTTTACAGGGTGACTTGGTTGAAGTTGACAAGTCTGAGACCTTGATTGAAATGGCCCATGTTAATCTTGTTTAAATCTGTAGCTTTTATTTCTTTTCCTAAAGAAAGATTGACTCTTCTCTCTTGATAACCTCTAAGACACTCAACTGCATGTAGATGTAGTCTTGGGAGGAAGAAAAACAAGGTAACTCGTAATAATGAGAAGGATATACTCTGTATTCATCTACGCAACTGTATACATTTACATAGATTTACTTAGTCTTTATTTTTATGCTTTTTTGAAAGTGATGGATGACTTATCACATGATTAGTCTTTGAGTTGTGATGTTTTTCAAGCTGCTTTTGGGTGGAAATTGAAGCTTGATTATAACATGGAAAACAAACGTTTTCATTTGCTCTTTTTAAACTACTACACAATATTAAATGTGCTAAGTATTTAGGGAAAAAAAAATCTCTGCCTATTTTGTGTTTATAACTAAGCAGTGTAATGTGACCTGTACTAAACAAATGAAGCTGGTGGTGCCTTGAGACTGTGCTTGGCAAGGCATTGGAGCTGGGATGTCTCAGACTCCCACACTTACTTCTTGTTTGCAGACTAGAAGAAGAAAACCTAAGTTTACTTGCTTTTTCAGTTCCTAATTTGTTTCTCAACCTGGAACGAACCAGTAATTATTTTGAATTAAACTGAGTAGTTTCAAATAAGGAAAATATTCTCCCATCTTGCAGAAGATGCTGTTGCTGTCAAAATCTGGTGTATTGCATAAGTGGACTTGTTCCCGTGGCTTTGTCGCTGATTTCTCCTCCGTTGACTTGTTTCATTTGCTTTGGAGTTTCAGCAGCAAACATCTTTTTGTAAGTGTTGTTTAAATTATCTTACTTACACCTAGGATGCCCTCAGTCCAAAAATTTTTGGATTTTAGATATTCTTATATTAGATGAGCTAATGTTAAAATAAAACTGTGCTCTTAATTGTTTTCACATTCAAACTACTTGGTTGCAAAAGGGGGATGTTCGAATTGACCTTTCGCTGCTGTGGGGATTTAAGACAGTTGATGATATACTGAGATGTGTTTTGAGTAGCATGTTATTTACCCATTTGGCATTTTTGTAAGCCAAGTAGAGTTTTAATGTGCATTACTTGTTTGTGCCTGCTGAGCCAGCAAGGTGTAAAACCACGTGCCTGTGGCTTGGTCTCTCCTGAGCTTACTGCAGGTCTTAAACTAGTTAGTGAATGGTTTTCTGTGGTGAGCAGTGGGTCTATGTGCTTTGCAGTAGTTTCCTTGCATGAACTAAGAGGTCACAAATTGACATAGATTATTTTTGTCAAGAGATCTTTCTTCAGGCAAAACCCAGCAGTGTGGACAGGTTATGGCAATTTCTGTACAGATGAAATTACTACTTTATTCTGGAAAATGAAAGGGATCTGGGTTACCTGCATTGCAGGCTAGGTAATGAATGGTATGTACAGATTTGCAAACCAGCCAGATTCCTAAAGAACAGATCATCATTTTTAATGCAGTTTGTTTTTTCTTTTTTCAATGATTGCTTTCTTTTCAGTGTTCCTGGCATGCAGGTGTAATGGTATTTTGGTGACTGCCAGGAACCACTTTCTTTGCTAGATCAGTATGATGCTGGCTAAGCACAGAAAAGTTAGCAAGAATTCAGCTTGATCAGAGGCTTTGTGGTTTAATGGGGGGAGAGGAAGAGGAAGGGAAGTGACAAAGCCCAGAGTTGGCCTTGTGAATGAGCATGGATGGCTTATGGCCTGAGAGCCTCACGTGGGACTGATGGTTAATGCCACAGTGGAGCCTTAACCTTTTTGTGCAGTTTGTCCGCGCCTGGTACATTGTCACAAAATTAGGAAATAGCAAATCTTCACAGAATGGATGAGGTCGAGAAGGATCTCTGAAGATCATGTAGCCCAACCTTCCAGCTCAAGGCAGAGTCTAGAGCAGGTTGCTCAAAATTTTGTGCAGTGGGATCTTGTGCTTAAAGCCATGCATGGAGCTTTGCTCTCTGCTGTATTAACATTTCGTTGACCTCGTTGACATTTTGGTGCTTTGCTCCACTTGGCATTACTTTCCACATAGCATTATAATGTGTAATTTAATGTCTCATTTAAACACAACAACGTGTTTTTTGAACTTGAGTGAAACTGTACAACCTCTCAGTTGTGGAGAGAACTGTTGGTATGGATGAGAGACTGTTTACTGCAATAGTTCATTGGTCCTTTATGTTGCTCTGTGAGTATTTTAGGTGAAACTGTGTATTGGCTCTAAACTGTGAAAAACTAGCTGAAACAAATTAGAAGCCAAAAAATTCCATAGCTGGGTAAGAGCAAAGCTTGCCTTGGGAAAGGGCATGTATTCACTTCTGGGCCAGTGCAGACAGCTTGATTCCAATTTGTGATGGTGTTAGATAGAGGTACAAGACTAATGAAGCTACTTCTACCCAAGTCCTCTACACAGAAGCTTTATTCATGTCCTTGACGCAAGTAAGGTAAAGTACTAGAATGGCATGAAGTCCAAATGTGACTTGGTTTGACTTTAATGTGCAGTGCTGTGTGGTGCATGCCCTTCAGTAAAAGTTGTGCTTTGGTTATTGTGCAGTTTCTGAAATCCCACTGTAATAGTGGTCATGTGGTGAAACCATGCTGTAGGGAAGGGTTTTCTTTGTACTGTTCCTATTGGTATCAGGTTACTGCAAGCATTTCTAAGTGGTTCTCGTAATTCCTGTACGTACAGTCATGTTGTTGGCTTTGTCTTGTCACATTACCCCTCACAGTGCTGTATTCTGGGGACTGTTAAGGCTTGATCCCAGGACAAGTGCTCTTTGTCTGTATGTAGGGAGAACCTCGTGTCTGAGGAAGGGTAAGTTTAGAAGGGAAGGGTTTGCATGGAATCGCTGAGCTATGCCCTGGTAGCTCTTATGCTGTGACAGGCCAGAAGTATTTCTTGTTTGCACAAGAGTGTTAAATCAGCCCAGAATGACTAATCTAAAACGGCTTTGTGTGTTCTGTACCCATATGAATGGCTTTGTTCATTCAGATGGTGGTTGAATTGTAATCTTAGGCAATGATTTAAATATGAAGTAGTCCGAAAACAATATAGTTATCTAGTGGCTTTTAATGATCTTATGAAGCAGTGTATTTTGAATGGGTATCTCTAAAGGTGATAATGACCTAATTATTGGGGGGGGGGGAAGGAGGAACCAAGTCAGAAGTAATAAATAGTATGTTCGTGTGTATGTTATATGCTTCCTATAAAATTTGTGTTCTTTTGAGGTGTATGTGAGCATATGCTCGAAATTAACTTTCTTCCATGTTTATAGTATATCACTGAGGCTTTCAACTGGTGCATCCTTGGCTGTTAGTCTGTTTGATAGCCTTCCATGGTAAGGTATTGCTGTTTATCTCATTTTGAGTTTTTCTGCTGCCATAACCATGTGTTTTTCTTATAGATTTGTAGATGGTCCCACTACTTATAACAGTTAATGGCTCTATCTTTAGGTGCAGTCTCCATTTGCTGAATTACTGAGGGGGGTCATAGCAAAGCAGTTGATGAAATTCCTGTCCCTGAGTCAACAGTTCCCATCTCCAGTGTTGTGGAAGTTGCTGTTAACTTGCTGAGTGTGTTTCAGGTTCATGAGAAAAAAAAAAAAAAAAAAAAAAAAAAAAACAAACCAAAAACCTACACTTTGAAGCCAAATCATTTTATTTATGTTTATGGCACAGGGATGGTTAATTTGGAGTTGGAGTGGAAATGATTGACTTATTAACCTTCCTTTACTGCCCAGGAGAATGAATGGTCAGATGATTAGATCTTTTTGTAGGGAGAGAAATAATTTATTTGTAAAGATATGAAGTGTATGAAGAGCAATGGTGTTAACCTTTATTCAAAACTATAGGGCTGGCTTTTCCTGTATGTGTTACTAGTGTCACTCTTTGAATATTACATTTTCTTATTTTGTATTTTTACAGTAATAGTTTTTCCCTTTTACTTGGGTTTGAAATAACTCAGTGGCAGGAATAGAACAATTTCTGAATTCAAAATAGAGTGGTAAGTTTTACTTGGCCTGTTTAAACATATTACTGATTATATATTCCTTGCAGGATCAGCACATAGAGAAGGACAATGAAAGAATTTCATTGTGTTCCTTAAATGAGTCTTATATAAAAGAAAGTTTAAAATTAATTGGGACTTACCTTTTAAGCACTTGTCAGATGTTCTCAGTGTCAGGTTTTCTTCACATTTAATGCTCACTTTATATCATGTCTAATGTGAGGTACATGATAATATTTTCAGAATCACCTAAGTCCCATTAAAAAAACCTGACTTGAGCACTTGGGTACCCCAAGGCTCATTGGAAGCCAATGGGGCTTACACTCCAAAATGGCTGTTGTTGTTTGATGGAAAGACATTTAAGGATCTTAAAAATTTTGCCTCCTGGTCAGACTAGTTGGCAACAGTCAGGACAGGAGCAAGGTAAAAATGAAATTGAGGGGAAGGCTTAGTATGACTGCTCATGCAGGCAAGAGTGAAGATGTATTTCTGAGAATTAGTATAGGGAATCAGAAGGAGGGTCTCTTTGTTCTTCTCTCTCCACATAACCAGGTGGGTTATGGGCTGTTGTGGCTCCATGTCTCCAGCAGTCCCAGGTCCTGTGTGCTCTGGGATCACCTGGTACAGCCTGTGCTGGTTGTGCCTTTGAGAGCTGGACAGATGCTGCTGACTTGATTTGCAGAGGGAGAAACTGAGGCATTTAGGAAGGCGAGTACCTTACCCATCCCATACAGCAGGTCTGCAGTAGGACCTGACTCTTGTTTTCCAGGTCCTGCATAGTGTTCACCACTAGAACTACTACTTTTTGGTGGTTCCACCAGATGAAAGTAATGATTTCAGTCCCTGTGTTTATTAGCCATTTTGAAGTCCTTGTCATTCAGCTGCTGCTTTCTTTTTCTTTTACCTTTTTTCTTCCTAGGTTTGGATTCGTTAGTGGAGGTGTGCTCTGTTGTCTCTCCTTGTACCTTGAGAGAGCAATGTGAGTTGGAAGATGTCCATTTGAAATTCCAGTAGTACAGCAGTCTTCCTGAGAGTCATAAAGAAAACCACCAGGAATGTACTCATATGTATGTGTGGCTTTTTAATAAACACATATATATGTACATATGTGTCACTCCAAAGTCAGAGCACTCTCAAAATAGAAATTGCCTCAGCTAGAAATGAGGTAACTCCTGCTGCCACATGTTTTTAGGAGTTCTAATAGCTGTGCTTCAGAACAGAGAATGTCTCTCTTCCCAGTATCCTTCAGACGACAGCTGCCACAATGAAGGCTGAATATGAAGAATACATTTTCCGGTGGCTGTATCCTGGGTGCAAGGAAGACTCTACAGCTCACAACAATAGCAGAATACAGAGCTGCCAGCAGGCAGCCTGAGTGGACAAGTATAATCATGTACTGCTCCGCTTTCAAGGAAATTACAGTTAGTGCACTGCCTTGCTCATAATAGCAATGCATTGTTTAGCTTAATAACTTACCAGCTCTCCAGGAACCAACTAGTGATCACTGTCATCATACACTGCTAATCATTCTGTTCTCAAATTGTTCCAAGATGACCTGTCATATCACCTATTAAACAGGCAAACCAAGTGCACTGTAATTTATTTTTTTTTAAGCTCCAAGGAACAATATTTGCCACCTTTTTTGTTGTCTTGTTTTGTCATTATCTTTGTCATATGTAATTGTGCCTGTAGTTTTTTTTTAAATATTGAGTTGAAAGGACATTGTCAAATTGTGTTGGGATTTTTTTAGATCAATAGAGTTTTTGTTAAATTGCTAGGTTTTTGTGATGACTAGTAGGTAACTGAATCTGAAGCCTACCTTTTAAGGAACATTTGTTTTTCATAAAGCGTTTGGGGCTGGGGGTGATTTTTTTTGTGGTGCTTCTCTGTAGTACCTGAGCTCCTGTCAATCACTAGTAAGTCCAGCCTGACAATGGCCCTCTGTAGTCATGAAGAATGATTATCCCTCTTATATAGATGTGGAATTTAGGCACAGAAAGATTGAGTGATTTACCCAGAGGCATGCAGGGACTTGTGGAAGAACAAGACAGAGGAGCAAGCTTGTTTGAGTCCTGATCCTGGTAGGCTGTATATCCATGCTGAATGCGTTCTGGCTTCTTGTCAAAGGGTTATTTGTGAGCTCTGAGCTGCTGGCACTAAAGGAGCCTCGTAGCATTTTTTCTGATGGAAAGTGGCCACAGCTTCACTTGCAGACATTGAGATGAAAGATCCTAGAATAGTGCAAAGTACCAAACTTGTGAGGACACCTTTTTGTGGTAAAGGGCACACAGACATGCAAGTTATGGAGGCAGATCTCCAACCTGTTCCATGCTTAGGACTGAAATGGTGAGTCAATTGAAAGGGGAGGGAAAAGATGGATGTGCTCATCTGAAACAGGCCTCCTTGCTGTTCCAAATAGTGCAGGCAACTGAAGGATAGTATCTCCTGATCTCAGGAATTCTGCAAACTGTGGGGTGAGCTATTTTTATTAGACTCAAACAAGTTCACCAGGATTTAAATGAAACCTGGAGTATTTTTCTGTCTTTTCAGTTGTTTGCTTTGGTTTCATCTCTCCTGTGTCTGTCTTGAGAAAGACAATTGTATCTCTTGATCAGTGACGACCAGAATTAAAATAGGAAGGAGCCTTCTGCTGCAAGATTTATTGCCTGGCACACCTGCATTGTCTGATGAAGTGTCATCTTTTGTTATGTTTTGAGAAGATGCTCTCTTACTGTGGTATCTCTGAACCGCATGAGAAGATGTTTGGCCACACCTGTTCTTGTTGATTATAGCAATCTTGTTCTGGCTCAAATTATATAGATCTTTCTATATTGTATTGAAAAATTTAGGTACAGCCTCTGCTAATAAACAGAAAAGATCAGGTTGTTATAAAATGGCAGTCTCTACAAAGGCTTGCCTTTGCATATGCTTTAAATGCTACTTCTGTCAGTGAGAAGTGAGAAAAATGCTAAGTATGACTTGTCTTCAGACAACTTTCTCTTTTCCATGGGAATATTTCCCACTTCTCCAGGAGTTTGCCATCTTTCTTTGAAAACAATTGTTCAGATAGTTCCCTGCTACAAGTTGTCCTGTTTTATTGGCTCTATTTGTTGTAGGGCCAACAAATGATGTTCAGCCCAAACTCCAAAGTGTTACCAGTTCATTGTATTTTACATTCTACAAAGTTGAAGGGCATTGCCAGGTGAAAAGATAGAATAGAATTAGAAAGCCTAAAACCTCCTATTAAACAATGCCAATGTGCTCCTTAATACAGCATAACCACTGTGCAATGATTTGTCTTACTGTGTGTTTTGAAATGTGTCTGACTTGGAAGTTATGCTTGACCAGAGCTTTTTCTTGCAAGAGGTATGTCTGGCTTTACCATGTCTAAGGATGCAAGAGGGGAAATGTCAATATACAAGCCAATGATTTTGTTACAAATCTCCATGGGATGCCCTGATAACCCAGTTCTATGCCTGGCAAAGTTAACGAGTTAGTCTCTGTGTTGATGTTGGCAAGTTAAAGCCTGGGCTGAAAAATTCACGTGAGAGGGAGTGTTTCTGCAAAACCCTGTTCATGCAAACTGGACATAAGTATGCTTATGTTCTGTGAACAATGCATTAAGATCCTTGGATTAATTCATGTTATATTAAAGCCAGGTCTTGATTATTTCTGGTGAATTGTGTGAATGCTGAAAGTCCTGTACAAAGGGGACAAAACATCTGGATCTAGATGAGCAGATTGGAAGCAACATGGCATTTTGTTGTTGCTTTCTCAGACTGGGAAACTCAGCAGATGACAGGATTGCTGATGGTTCTTTCCCCAACATCACATTCTGGACTCATTTGTGTGGTTTCTGCTACTTAAACTTTTATTTTGCCAAGGCTCTCCTGTCCCTTTGTTCTCCTGGCTAACTGATGTTTACAGTGTTCCTGTCCTGTTGCAGGGCAATTCTACCATAGTTTGAAGCTATTGTATGTTGTGAAGTGTGAGTGTGAAGATGCTGGTACTCAGTGTGATGATTGCTTAAGCCTTGCTCTGTTCCCTCTGACCCTTTTATTGCTGCCTCTGTGGCTGTGAGATTCTGTTCAATGCAGGTTTGTTGAAGAAAAAAATCCATGGTGGCTCTGTGCCATTATTTCAAAGAACAGCTATTCACCAAGCCTTGATGGAGAGGTTTAAGAAGAAATTATTTTGCTCCTTGGGCATGAAAATGCTGGTTAAGAGCGTAACTGGCACAGGACTACTTTTGCCCTGGGAATCTGGCCAGAAAGAATTTTTTTCATTTCCATTTGAGCTATGGGTCTGCACCCTCAGTAGGCTCTTTCATCGATGTTTTGTTTACAGCTGTCAGTGCCTCACAGGAGCAAGCTGTGATGTCTCGCACTGAGAATAGCCTGTGATGCCTCAGAACAGCTCTCCAGCTGCTTGGCAGTAGTGGACTGCCATGCTGGGAGAGGGAGGATGCAGGGAAGAAAGGGTGTAAGGCTAAATCAAGGGTCTAGGAAAACTTGCATGTTAATTTTGGGTTTGCGTTGAGGTTTTGGTTTTTTTTTTTAATTGTGAAATTGAGGGAAACATCTTCTCTAGACTTCTCTTCTGTAAGCATAGGTGAAAAGATCGATCCCTTGGGTACAGGTGACAATAGTGCTGACCCCTTTACACCGCCTTTGTTTAGAGCAGGAAAGTCTGACGTTTGCTACTGCTGAAATAATTGTGGTAAAGTCATCCAATCTCTGCCTCATTTTGGAGGCAGGGATTTGGTGAAGATAAAGTTATTGGATCTTGGCTCATTTTGGAGCCTAGTTTTGTCCTTTTTTCAGGCACCTTGTATGGTTGTATTACAGCTGGCAGTGATACAGGCTCATTGCAATCCAGGCAACGAGGAACTACCAGGCAAGGAAGAAGCTAACTGGAGCATGGCCCAGCACTGAATGGTTTTTGATAGACAATGAGCAAGTTAAGCCTGTGTAAAAGGAGAAATCTTTATTCAATCACAAGCAGTGGCCATATTGACATTAATGTAATTGGAACGGACAGACATTTTCCCTATCTGTTGATAGATTTGAGTGTTACTTTCTTTTCCCAGTACACTTATATTTAGTTTTTAAAGTAGAAGATGCACAGCTCCAGAATGAAGCCTCATGCACCAGCTGAAACTTTACAGCAGTTGTAGCTTTCCTTATTGCAGCCTCACATGAAACTGAAGCTTATTTTACAGAAATCCAGTAAACTATGCTTCAGCATTTTTTTGGACAGGTCAGCAGTAACTGGCTTTGAAACCTTAACATAATGTTGTATTTCTGTTATGCTGAAAGCTTGCCTATGATTTAATCTGAAAGATTCTCTTCCTGTCTTCCCATCATTTATTCATCTCAGCACAAAAAGAAATACCTTGACATTGTGTGAGCTGATTTCCACAAAGGTAGCACTCTTCCCTGCAGAGAGTGTGTCCTGGCACTGGAGCTTCCCAGGAAATTTGTCAAAACTGCTACATCTTGGCCTGCATACCTTCATTACGTGTAACGTTGCTATTAAACTAGTCGTGTACTTCCATCCAGGCTGGCACACTGACAGATTTGAAGCAACAAGCTCTATAATGTCCTTTTTACTATTTTTACCCATGCATTTGTATGGCCACATGGAACCTCCTCCCGAAATGTATGCAGCCTCCCCATTCTGCAGATGACAGACTGGGAGCAAGTTTCCTTCTTGATGTCATATAGAAAATCAGTGTTGTATAGTTACATGACACCAAACTAGTGAATGTAGTGGCTGCATCCAGAATTGGGAAGTGTCTTTGTGGGAAGTGTCTTTGTGGGAGACTGGCTTCAGTGGAATTATCCGATATTCTGGTTAACTGGTTCATTGCTGGCTTTCTCAAAACCCCATAATGTCCCTTAGTTGTTTTCTTTCATAATTAACCTGTTTTCCTTAGTCTGGATTGTTGGTCTTTAAATAAATTACATCCTTCACGAAAACAATTTCTTCTGCTTAGAAAAGATGCACAGACTCCTCTGTGGGCTCCTAGCAGGATTTGTTTCCTTGGTTTGTCGTTGTGTTCTAAAAAGAATCCAGAGTGCTTGGGCATTCGGGGATTGTGTTTACTCATTTTCAGAGCAGGATTTTGGTCCCTTTGCTGACAGTTTGTCTGTGGCTCGACACCTTTTGAAATAGTCTGCAGATTCTGTGCTGACAGTCCTCAATCTGTTGTCACTCATTTCTTGTCTTGTACTTTACTTGTTTCAACATTATCGGACTGTTCTGCTCACTCCCTCAAATCCTTAAGAGTCTTGTTATGTCAGGGTGTGTGGGAGAGGGTTGTATATATTTTTGTTGATGGGGAATCTCATATTGAGTCCTTTATCTTTTATATCTCAGGCCTTGGAGGTATTTGGTTCTTCCCAAAATGTGCTGTTTTGAAGAAATGCCTCTTGTGCTCAACTGGCTAAAACCTTTGCTGCTGAAGCACTGAGGTTGTCTGATGCAGCTGATTCCTTGGGGCAGATACTGTGCAAGAGACTGGAATTCAGGCTGGAAACTCTTGCAGTATAGTGGTAGGACAGTGGGCAGGATCAATGCCATGAGAAAACTTACACCAAAGTTACAGGCTTGATACATGAATTACCAAATCAGTTTTTTTCAGAAGGTTAAACTGTGTAATGACAAAGCCTTTTCTCTCTCTCTCTCTCTCTCTGCCTCCGACCCTGCTCTCCCTCACACACACAATCATCTTTTTCATTCTTCTTTCTCTTTAGTCTGCAGAAAGCAAATTCTGCAGAATTCCTGGCATAAGGAAGAAAACTGATAACACTGGTGTGTGATACTGAAGCTACAACCATTTCATAGTTTTCAGCACAGAGCTGGGGGAAGTGTCCTGAGAGAAGCTTCATAAGGGCCCTGCGTCCTCTTGCTACATCCGAGTCCAGTTGTGTGCCCGAGTGCCCTGTTGGGAGAAGGCAGAGGTTGTGTAGCGACTACAGCACTGGGAACCAGGATTCCCAGCTTCTATTCTTAGCTCAGCAACCAATTCATTGCAAAGCCTCTGGCAAATCATTCAGGCCTAATCCTGCACATACAGCAGCCCCCAGCAAGGTCCTTTCTGTTTTTCAATGGGGACATAGGATCAGCTTCTTAACTGCTGCTTTTCTGTCTCTCCGCGGGACTGGTGGGTTGAGAAACATCTTCATGCAGAAAGTGTGATAATTTGTTCATGTTTGTGAAGCGATAACATGGGCATCACTGGGTGTGTGTGATCTGACATCCATAAAGGCAGGTTGATTGATTGCTGTTATCAGCTGGATCTTTGGAGCATGGGATTTTTGGCCTCTCTCTTCAGAATACAATTTTACATGATTATAGAGGATAATGCTGGAAATGCCTCTGCATTGGGCTTGCCACATGTCCAGATGGCAAGGTCAGTGTAGCGTGGACCTTGCTCAATTGCTTTTTGTGCCAGGGTAAGTGCTGCTGCTTCTTCTTCCCTTTATGCCACTGGCACAGCTAGAAATTGAGGAATTATATGGCTGTCAATAAATTCTGCAAGATGGAAATTAATACCTACAGTGAACTCTGCTTTTATTGACCTTAAATTAATTTCCCACCCTTTTGCAAAGGTGAATGACAGTGCTCATTTTTCTATGGTACTTTTGCTTTAAGATAATCTGAGCTGCAATCTGAAAATTAAATGGTATTAAAAGCATTCTGTGCTAGGAGTTAATTTCTGGAGTGCCTTGTAAGATAAAAGGGCATAACAAAAAGGTACTTTAATCTGCAACCCCCTTACCTTTACATTTATCTGTGCTGTGTTTTGTGGCATGTGCAGTTCTGGTATCTGCCAAGTGCAGTATCTTGGTCTGCTGATTTGTGTGAGGCTTTATTTGCCTGCCTCAGGCAGGGGCAGAGGTGGATTAATCTACAGAGCTGTTAGCAGAAATCTGTTAGCAGGCTGTTCAGGGGAGACCAACTCGAAGAAAACACAACTTGATTTTTGTGTCAGTTGAGTTTCTGATAATATTAGAGAAAGTGTGGTCTCTTTGTAAACTTAGTTCTGAAAGCACAGAGCCTGGTAGAGGATTTTTTTGTTTGTTTTAGGAAATGTTTTAGTGTAGTGGCACTTCATGCTCTTGCCTATGAAGGGACAGGTCCATTCCAGTGCTTAGGGATACTTGATTAACAGGGCTTGAAAGTGGGCAGGCCTTGCTGAGTTAATTATTTAGGTAAAATAAGAGACAGAAGAGCAGAACTATTACCAGAATTCTGTGTCCCTCAGGCTGGAACAGCATCATCTGTTCCATTCTCTCCAGAGACTGAAAATATTGTCAACAACAGCCTCCTACAACAAGCCATTTCTGGGAGCTGGGGGGGCAATGGCGCAAAGAGCACAGGTAGCCCACAGTCAGAAGCTTGAAGATGGCTTTTAGTTTGTTGGGGGTTACATGCCTGTACCTTTAAATATACATATCAATTTACTGGTGTCTCTCCAGCTTTATAGTGTATCTATTGTCTCTGACTGCATATGAGGCAATGGGTTGGAGCTGCCACAAGTGCTAGGGACTCCTGGTCCTCATGGAACTTCACCCAGGGATGTACTTGCTGGTGCCCATGTCACACTCCAGTGCTGGGGACACAGTCCGAATCCACGGAGAGTCTCTGAGATTGATGCACTAGCTCTGGGTCTATCCCCCCCAGATAGTAATAATGATGATGATGATGATAAGAATGACATCTGTCATACAGTCGTCTCTCTGTCTGGCAGTTACCTCATGATGGACTTTGGAGGCTTTGTGCAGCAAGCTCCTGTTCTTTAAAGAGATTCCCCTCATTTTGATCTAATGCTTGTCTAAATATATTTTTTTCTTCCTGAAAGTACAGGAATCTCTTGCTTTCCTGTCTACTGTCTCCCTCTATCCCTTGCTAGAGCCCTCCTGTCCTGAAGGGGAAGGCTCTGGAAGGAGCCTGTTTGCTGCAGTTCTGCCTGAGGGCACCAGTACCCCTGTGGATAAGGCGTGGGATGTTTTGGAGTAAGTTGGCTGGTTTGCTTGTCTCAGGAGGACTTAGAAGTAGTTGTGACCTTCCAGTTTTCTTCCCACCTCCTTGGTAGAGAAGGTGACAGCCCTGAGTACTTCTCACCGCAGAAGAGTAGGGAGGCTCATCCCCAACAAAATGGGCATCAGAAAAAGGACCAGGAAAATAAACCTTTGCTCTGCTTCTCCAACTACTGCACTGGACAAGCACTTTAAGATGCACTTAAATGTAGTCCAGCGTTGACTAAGTTGTGCACTGGATGCGGTATTTTTATTAAAGCCTGCCCAAAAACTCATGGAGGCTCTTGGACTCCTTTGTATACTGCTATTTTTTTCCCTTATTTTTACTGGAGTTTCAGCCACAAAGCAATTTTTTTGGTCATTTTGTGTTAATTTCCTTTTGTTGATACTAGAGCATCGTAATGATTTAGGGCTTTGTTTTCAGGCATGATATGAAAGCTAATTACTTCCTTCTTACATCCTCTGACTAAGAAATCATAGGACTTAATCTTTCAAAAAGAGAAAAGCAAGGAAAAATTTTTAAATGCCTAGAAGTCTTTGATAAGTCCCTAGATTTGAATTTATTTTTCATAGCGTAATGACAACAAAACATTAGAAGCTAAGCTCCAAACTCCATAGCTCTGTGGACAGTTTTCTCTTTGGTTGTTTGTCCTCACTGGGTCTAATTTTGCAATTACAATTCAGTCTGTTCCTGAGTACGTTTCGTAATTAGGGGTACAATGTTGATATTTATTGTTAATAAAAAAGTGTATATTTGTCTTCCTTTGGTTATCCATAGTCTTCTAGCTAATAAACCTGTATATTTTCTCCCTGCCTCTTTCTTCATATTCTCTCTTGCCTTAATTTGATAAGAGAAGGAGAAACTACATCAGGAAGCTTTTGAGCACTAGTTGCAATGGGAAAGCATGTGACAGTGTTTTACAGAGATTCCAACCTAAAGGCAGGCTGCTGTCTGGGCAGTTTGGGAAGAAAAAGGTTGTTGCTTCCTCATAAAGTGTCACTTTAATACAACCAAGGGAACATCAGCTCTTTGGTTCACTCATGCAACACGTGACTGACAAAGCTGAGAGGAATCATATTTCAATTCTGAGCAAAGTAGTTGTTGTTAAACTTTTATCTAAAATTCCTGCATGGTCTAGGCAGTAAAGATTGGAGGCATGCATTAGAAAATGTAGTACTCCACAGTGCAGTGTAAACCTCAGATAATTTGGGAATGTCTCTCTGTAAGCAATGATAGGAAGGTGTGCTTTTATAACAGCTTGGTTTGTGTTAGATGGTTGGTTTTACTCCAGGGTCGACATGTATCGTTACCAATATCCCTGGTTCATCAGGCTGCCTTGGGCCATGACGAACTTCAAGCACGAGTCACTCCATTTAAATTTTATTAGCTAGGTATGTGATTAAGTAACTTGATAAATTGGGAGTGCAAGTTGTAAGTAGGGACAGGGGAAGTGTTCCCCAAGTCTCTCACCTGGCCATGACTCCTTCTGTGGTGGTGTACTTGCAAGACTTGTTTGTTTCCAAGACTTACTAATGAGCTTTTCTGAAGTTTGGCAGAAGAAAAGTCAGATGATTCTTTTGAAGATGTGCTTGTGGGATTCAGAGGTGATAAACCCAGAAAACTTATTTTATAAGGAACTAAGTTCTGTAGAGTATCATTAAGAATAGCTTGTTGTCCGTGGCTGTCTGAACCATTTTTAACATTTGATATAGAGGGATTACAATTCCTTAAATGTTTTACAGAGATCTTAATTTTTGTAAGTGCTTATGATATTCCTCAAGACTTTTCCAACAAGATATATAAAGGATATATTAAAAACCAATAAAATTGATAATTTTGTGTGCTCACAAGCTTTGTAGCAAGGCAGTATTTACAACCTGCACATGCCTATGTCTATTTTTCATGCATTAAAAAAATACAAGATAGATGATTTTAAACATGTTCACTCAGATTAAATATACATACATTGTCAAAACAATGCATTAAATTTTAAATTCTTGATAGATATTTTTAAAATAAAAATAGAACTATGCTTGTTATATTATTATTTATGTTTCAATCTGAGCTTCTTCAGTTACAGAGGCATCATGTTTATTTTGCATTTTCTGTTTAGGTGAGCTTCATATGATTTATTTTTATAAGCTTTAAGAAAAGCTCATATCACAGGGTCAGTGACTGTAAAACAGATCATCAATGCTGAATTTTATTCCAAGTGAAATCCCAAACAGTGTCATATATACCTTGACAGACAGAAGTTGGAAATGTAAAGAAAAGATACAGAAATTACTTTTTTTTCAAACCTTCATGTGTGTCTAACTGTATCTTCAGCTGAAGAATAGGCTCAGATCTGAGTTAAAGGGATCAAGCCTGTATAGGGCTTCTTAGATGACTCTCAGCCAAGGTTTTGGGTTTGGGTTGCACTTGTGATGGGCGAGTCTGTACCTTCTTTCCCAGTGAAGGGCTGCTTTGTTCAGCATCTCCTCTGAGCACCCTTTGAACAGCTGCTACTGAGCTCACAAATGTAATTGTATAGTGTCAGTTGTGTTGGAGACAACATTGAAACGTAGACTTGTGCGTAGGCATCCGCATGGGAAACTGTCCTGGTTTAGTGTCATCCATCTTCAGCCATCAGGTGAACATTCAGGTTGTTAAAGCAGTTAGTACTTTTAAGCAGAAAGGTGGGATAAGTAGAAAAAACAGCACAGCAAAACGTGGACAAGTGCTGATGGCATCTGCTTGAACACTCAGGAACTTGCCAGGGGCCTAATGGAAGAATGTGGCGTAGGGGGCTGGTTGGAGTTGCTTCTCCAAGTGTGCAAGGTCAGTGCTGCACAGTAGCCAGGCACAATCAGACAAAACACTGCTCGGAGGTCACTCTTAGCTGACCAGCTGTTTTAGGAGTGCTGTTACCACAAACTCTGGATAGAAATAGCTGTGAAACGACCAGCAGCATTTTAGGAAGAGTAGTTAAGCTGCAGAACACCTGGATGAGGTTGGCTGGACATTCCTTTTTCAGAACTGACATACCCGAACAGACAAAATCGCTATGAAGCTGGGCCCCAAGAAATAGGAAGACTGGTTTTAAAAGGTAAGTTTCTTTCTCTGATTAGTATCCAGGCTTTCAGTTTATATTTGTCTGCAAACAAGCCTAAACCTATTTACTTAATTTTTTTTGTTTGGTCTTGCATAATCACGTTTTTCAGGGTAGAGATTTGGAGAAAAGATACTTGCTTTGTTAACCATGTTGTAATGAATGATACCTCAGGATTATGCAGGAGGCTAAATGAGGGGAGAGATTTGCTCCAAAGCTGCAGTACCTTAGAGTTCCTGATCTCTCTAGCTTTATGGAAATCATTAATCTGAATGTGATCCCATGCTTTTGCAGAAAGAACTTCTTCCTTTTCTCAAGCTGCATCCCATTCACTTTCCCACTGCCCAGAAGACCTTGTGGTAAACTCAGGGTGTGAATAAGTTCCTAAAGAAAACAGAGAAGCATTAATTAATTGACTTTGAGATAGGAATAATGAACACGTGGCTCTCATTTGATAGAGGTTTAAACTAAATATTCCTGGCTGTATAAATAGTGCTCAGGAGACTTATGTGACATCTGAACATGACAAGCTTTTATTTCTTGTCTCAAGCCAAGTTTTGACAAAGCCTGGAATTTCTTGCATGGGAGACTGGTGGGATGTGACTGCGTGGTATGGGTTTAGTATGGTGAGCAGTAATTGATTCAGAGATCAAGGGCATCTACTAGAAACTCTTCATGAAAGAACAGTGCCAGATCCTGCTTGATGGGCAGAGGAAACTAAAACAGGAAGTAAGCGATGGACAAAGAAGGTTCCCTTTCTGCCTTTGAGTTTTGAGCCTGTGCAGTTAAAGGATTATAACTGCTCCTGTTTTGGCTGGTGCTTGAATGGATAAATGGTTTCACACCATTGGATTACAAAAGTTTAACAGTGCCCTCAGCAAGTAACTTGCATGAAATCCCTGTTTGAAGAGCTCCCAAGATGAGCCTTGCAGATAATCTTTTAAGGATTATCAGGGTGATAATCTGAGCAGGGCTGCCCAGTGCTCACCTTCTACAAGTGCCAACTGCTGGGCTGGCTCCTCTGGTCTGTTGACCAGCACCAAGATCTTGGCCAGCCAGTAGGCATGTATGCATGTGTGATGCATGTGCAGGTTTTATTCAGGGGCCCTTTGGAGCTGCTGGGGGAACCTTCTCCCTTCTGTAACACTTACTTTCTTCTGAGACAGCTTTGTGATGATGCCAGGGCTGAAAGTCCTTGCTTTTTGACATCAGATATTTAAAAAATAGTTACAGAGAGCAGCTTCCCTTTCTCAAAAATGAGCAGTTGTGTACATGCACTCTCAGCACTCAGACTCTATGCAATGAAGCATAGAGTGGCAAAGAACTGGGCTGTTTATTGAATTATTACAGTGTTTAATCAACTTTCTATTTTGAGGAGTATCCCATTGGCTCCTAAGAGATCTGTCCAGATCACTTGCACTTGTGGGGTTTTTGGGGTTTGTTTGGGTTTTTTTGGTTTTTGGTTTGGTGGCAGTTTTTGTATGTAGTTTTAGTTTTTCTTTGTTGTTGTTGTTCTACCACACTGAAATGGGATCAGGAACTTCAGACCTGCATTTGGGAGAGATGGTCCCAGCCCTAAGACACTTACACAGATCACTGAGGGCTGTCTTAGCATGCAGTTTTGACAAGGAGATAAACGTAATTTGAAAAGGTAGTTTCCATGAAAGTTGTATTTCCCAAAAAGTGTATTTGGAATATTTTTATGATGTAGTGTGCTGGTGTTGACTGAGATAGAGTTAATTTTCTTCACATTACCTGGTATGGGACTGTGTCATCGATTTCTACTGGACACAGTGTTGATAACTCAGGGATGTTTTCATTATCTCTGAGCAGTGTTTGCACAGAGCCTTTTCTGCTCCTTGCCCCACCAGCAAGGAAGCTGGGGGTGCACAAGGGGTTGGGGTGATACATGTGGGCCAGCTGACCCCAACCGACCCCAGGGATATCCCAGACCGGGTGCAGTCATGCTCAGCATCCAGAGCAGGGGGCAGAAGGGAGGGGTGGATGTTCAGAGTGGCGTTTGTCTTCCCAAGTCACCATTACATGTGCTGGAGCCGTGCTGTCCTGGGGATGGCCGAACACCTGCCTGTGATGGGAAGTGGGAATGAATTCCCTGGTTTGCTTTGCTTGTCTGTGCAGCTTTTCCTTTTCCTATTAAACTGTCTTTGTCTCAGCCTGTGAGTTTTCTCACTTTTGCCCTTCGAGTTCTCTGCCCCATCCCAGTATGGGGGGAGGAAGCAAGCAGCTGTTTGAGGCTGACTTGCTGTCTGGGTTAAGCCATGACATGTGGGACAATTTTGATGAAAAATTGTTATTCTAGAAGCTTGTTCTGAGTTTTCACTTGTTAGCTTACGCAAACAGGCCAGTTCAGACAGAGGAATAAAATCATCATTGCCGTTTACCTTGCTGAACTGAGATACAAAACAAAGTTTAAAGAGCCTTTTTGTGTGCAATCATTTCCTTGTTGTTAATGTCTCACATAAGTTAAGCTCCCAGTTCCTGACACAAGGACTTTTGACTTCCTGGGTTTGTTGGAAAAGCTCTTTGGGCCCAGGCAGTGCTGTGGGTGCAGGCAGGGACATGTGCCCAGTGAGTTAGGGCAGGGAAGCTGCCCTCTCCGCTTCCATGGCTTCCCAGGGGCTGTGTCTGCTCCAGCAGCACAAGTTTGCAGTTGGAAAAAACTGCGGATAAACAACCAGCAGTGGTTAAATCCAGCAAAACAGTAGGAAATACACTGGCAAGTGATCTTCAGCAGAGTTTAACTTCAGTTTTGTTCTTGCCTTGAAAGCTATACAGACAGTTTCCTATTGAAGTGCTTCCCAGGGCATGTTGCATACATAGATGTATCAAACAAATCTCCTGAACTTGCTGCATTGTCAATCATGGAACTCTGTTTTCAGTTTTCAGCGAGTTTTCTTGGTAGCTGGGATGAGAAGTGAGGTTAACACATAATTCTTCAGGAAAAATGTATCAACTGTTGGTTGTACCAACTATTGGTATCAACTGTAACAGTAACAATGAAATTAATAAAAGCCGTCCAGAGCAGTGGACTTCACCTTCTTACACAGGCACACATTGGTGGGAAAAAAAGATTTGTTTTTATCTCCCTAGACTATTTCTATTATCTGAATGCCAAGAAATGAGTAATTTGTGGTTTTGTTTTTCTTTTTCGTTCTTATAAATAACTTTTGATGTGTTTTCCTAAGGAAGTTGGAACTAAAGCCTAGTTCTGGAAATGTTAAGCTGTACATTGCTTTCTCTTTGAAAGCCTCATGAAGGAGACCAAAAGAAAAAGGCAATTAAATTTAAAAAGTCTTAGTGGTGGCTTTTTCTGCCACATTTAACTTTAAATGAAGAACGCTTCCTACAAATTTCCTTCCATATTTTTCTGCCATGCTTTCTTTTGTTGTGGTGTTTTTTTCTTTTCCTTTCAGCTTCTCTTAGCCACCAGTTGGTGTGCCAGACAGATCCTTCTGAATTAGCTGTTGGAGAGCCACAGAGCTCACAACAATCTATGGTCAGGCTTCAGTGGGAGACTGAAGGCTGTTGCTGCTGGCTGGAGGGAGAAAGTGGCCTCTGTGACATGGGGAGCTTGCAAGTGAGAGTTCAGGCGAGCTCTGGGTTACATCAATAGTTCACCCACGTTTGGTAAAACACAGTGAATTTGTTCTGTCATGCTCATTCAAGGAGCCACGTATCTACTAAAGGTATTATTTGTAAAGCTGGAAAAGAGACTGGCCCTGGAGGATGGAAGAAATTCAAATTTTTCTGCTTTTTTCTTTTTCATTGAAATTCAAAATATTGGTGATGCATCTTACCAGTTTTTAACTGTGAAAAAAAGGCTTTCTGCACTGACCTTTATGTGTGTCCAGATGCTGTTTTGTTAGTTATTTACAGGATAAATTGTATGATCAAAAAGCCAATTCAAATAACTTTTTTCACTCTTAGTATGATTTAAAAATAAAGCATGGACAGACTGATCTCACAAGCTTCAATTCTGTTTTCAAGGTTTAACCAAAACATTGAATTACTTTTACCTTTGTGATACTGTGAGGATTATTTTTAACTAAGTGAAGTGTTTTAACATGCTTTGATTTGTTTTTCAGCAAATGTGTTTAACATTTGATAGAGAGGGGCTGGTTCTGGGAACAAGATGTGCTGTGTCTTGCCTCACTTACCTGCGAGTTGGGTAAATATTCCTTGAGGATCAGGAAAGGAGAGGTTATTGATGAATTACCTTCTATTATAGCCATGTTCAGATCCCAGAATACTTGTGCATGAACTGCAGGGAGGAGATGATGTGTACAGGTTAAATGCTCTGATCCTGAGCTGTGCTGTAGGAGCAGCTTATTCCCTCAGTAAACAGTGCAGAAAGCAGAAGCTGAATCTGAGCAAGTGTGGTGGGTTGACCTTGGCTGGATGCCAGGTGCCCACCAAGCCACTCTATCACTCCCATCCCAGCTGGACAGGGCAAAGAAAATGAGATGGAAAAAGACTTGTAGGTTGAGATAAGGCAGTTCACTAAAGCAAAAGTGAAAGTTTGTGCACACACAAGCAAAGAGGAAAAAAAAGGTTTATTCTCTACTTCCCATCAGCAAGCAATGTTCAGCCACTTCCTGGGAAGTGGGGCTTCTGCACGTGTGGCAGTTGCTCAGGAAGACAAACATTGAAATAATGAATGTCCCCCTTCCTCCTTAGCTCCTGTCATTAGCTTTTATATCTGAGCTGACATCCTATGGTATGGGATATCCCTTTGGTTAATTTGGGCCAGCTGGCCCCTCCCAGGATCTTGCCTATCCCCAGCCTATTGATGGGGGGAATGTTGAGAGACAGCGCTGATGCCGTGGGAGCCCTGTAGCCAAAATGCTGGTGTGTTATGAACACCTTTCTAGCTAACACTGCAAAGCACAACACTGGGACAGCTGCTATGGGAAGATGAACTCCATCTCAGCCAGAACCAATGCAGCAAGTCATTAGCTCTACTCATTCTTAATCCCTGGTGTACTCTCAGTCTACTTTTAAGGTTATACTGAAGCCTAAATATTTATTTTCCTGGAAAAAAAGTCATAAATAAACTATTTCTTCACCAAAACAACATTGCATAAGAAATTTTGTAATTTTTAAAACAAGACAACAGGTGAACTTAAGGGGGGATCAAACCTACTGCAGAACAACCTGTACCTGGCTCTTCCTGCCACAGGGCTGTGCAGTCTGGCATAGCACAGAAGGCTGGAGTGAGCTGTACAGTGACTGAGCTCCCTTTGTGGGGTATATTCCAGCATAAGGGAGTTGGACCGGAGAACAGTGCTTGGCCCTTTCATCAGCAGAATGCATGAGACCCCAGAGTGTGGTGAAGAAACCTAAGTTTTCTTACCACAGTGCAGCTTTTTGGGGATTTGAAGGGAAGATCCATGGCTCTTCCCATGGGCTTGGCCTGAGTGTAGAAGATGGGATAAAACTATATTGTGGTTTAGGAATGGTACTCCCCAATTTAGTGCTCCCACTGAGACTCTCCAAACCATGCTGCTGCTCGCTTCCTCACCCCCTCCTTCTTCCCCTGTGATGGAATGGAGAGGAGAATTGGAGGCACAAAAGATAAAGATCAGACATAAGACAAATTTACTGGAACAGCAATGAGATAAGAAAACGAACAGTAACAGCAACAATATTAATGACCAAGGGTACAAGAAAGAGGTGAACGATTCTCATGGACACCCCTCACCAGCAACAGACAATACCCGACAGCTCCCTCCCCACACTGTGCCGGCCTAGAACAGACTCCCTGTCCCCTGCCAGGGGCAGTGATGTGGTGTGGTATAGAATAACCTCTGGATCCTGGCCATGGGCCCTCCTGGCTACTGCAGAAACTGACCCTGTCCTGGTTGGAACCAGGACAAACTTTCTGTGGAGAGGTTTAATCCAAGGATATTTGAAGGTGCTGGAAAAAAGATGCTACGCAGCAATGGACAGAAGTGTGACAAAATCTGGGAAACTAAGACATGTTCTCCTAATCTTGCAGTTGTAATGAGATTTCTTCCCTTTCAGAGTGATCATTAAGATTTGCAGAGAGCGTGAAGGTCTGGGTCAGAGCTGAGTCATGGCAGGCACTTTGGTACTGAAACTTTACTCTTTCTTCATTTCTTCCAAAAGTCAGAGTTGACTTTAGGTTAATCTTACACCTCATCTCTTGCTTACTGCAGGGTTTTCCTTTCCCTCTGTCCTTGTTTTAATCTGTTTTCCAGTCTGATGGCAGTAAGGTGTAGGGCTGAGGTGTGCCCACCGTTCCTGCATCCCATGCATCTCGACAGATTGAGAGAGAACTGATGAAATGAAGAATGGGTTTTCTAAAATGGATGCCTTCAATTGTCTGGTTTATAAGCAACATTTCAGGGAAGATAAAAAAAGGGATGTTTGTGAACAAGAATTTGCCATGTTAATCGCTCCTATTTTGGTTGCAAGTAGGAACTTTGCCCTTATTTGCCTAAGCTGCATTCAGGTTCTTCTGAATATGACTTCTCTCCCTCCATGTCAGCCAAAGGCATTTAAGCAGAGTATGCAACTATGTGGTATCTTGATTTCATGCTTGGTAGCTTCCAAAAACTCAAAAGAGGCTAAAGAAAGTTTATGTTTGTAGTTTGTTTTGGAGGTCAGGGTGAAGGGTAGATGAGAGATGTTAACCTTGTAATATTTAGAGAGGTAGAGTTAGCATTTGTGTTTATAGCTACCTAGTGCCAACTTGCGCAATAAAAACCGTGTAAGGTTTCCAAGAGTATCAGGAAACCCAGGGTAGTGTTGGGAGAGGGAAAGGAAGACAGCTACTCTTTTATAGATCAGATTGCAGGAAAACTTTGGTTACTGTGCTGTTGTATTATTACTGGGGGCAGTGGGGTGGTGTGAAGTGTAAGCAGGCAGATGCATCACAGATGATGGCTGGAAGTCTATTTTGTTATACGGACTAACTGACTGACTGGCAGCTAGATCATTTTAAGAAGTCATCCCTTCCCTTTGCTATGGTGTTATGTTCTCTGTCTGCCAGCCTGAGCAGGCTGTGGCAGTTATACTTAATGCACGACCCTTCAGAGCAGCTGCACTGCAAGGCCTGAAGGCTGTGCAGGGGAAAGTGGTCTGTGTGCATCCAATCACAGAGTAGTTTATGGTGTCCCTATCAGGACTTTTGGAAGTGCCCCAATAAATACAAATACTGTATTTGAGCCATAATCACTGCCCTGTAACAACATTGCTTAAATGTGTAATAACACATCTGTGGGGGGGGAAGTGAGAATTACATGGTTCGTTCAGTACACGGGTAGGAAAAATTGCTCTCCTTAGGTATCTTCTCTGTGGCTCAGTTGGGATTTATTGTCATAACTAAATAATTTGGTACCAACAAGTAGCCATTTTCTCCCATTGTAACTTTAAATACTGATTGGAGGTGGAAAGGCAGCACTGAAATCCCTGTGGATTGTAGCTGTGTCATGCCCGTGATTTCTTCCAGCACAGCAGGCAGAGTCCCTGGCACAGTCTGGAGTGCAGCATCCCCTCTGCTCCCAGCAGCAGCCTGGGGGGTGGTGGGAATCCCCACCACTGCTCTCCAAGGTCCGTCTACCAGCAAAAACTGAGACAGTTCTAGCATTTCCTGGGATGGGAACTTTGACTCCTGGTATCTCCCTGTTTTCTTAATTTTTACTTCCACAATAGTAGATGTCCTTAGTGGAAACAAACCTGTGAGGGGTTGGAGGTGTCTCTCTAATCTTCTCGGAAGGTAGAGCCACAGTGGCACAAGGAGCATGTCAGGACTGAATGGAGGAATAACCAGTGGTGGCAGTAGCTGGACTTTGTCTTTGGGCTACAAACAAGGACTCACAAGTGCTTCTGTAGATTGTAAAGGGTGGGCTTGGGTTATTCTTTGAACTGGGTCTTGGTCTCTGCCATTCAGTTTCAGGACTGCTGCAGCTGATTCACAGGTTTCAAGAGCCACAGCCCTTTTTTTGGGCAGTGAAAACCTTTTTGAAGCCAAGTAGAGGTATTTTTTGCCTTAATTTTTCTGTCTCCTTTCTCTATCTGCAAAGCAGGATAAATGTGCTTCTATCTTCACCCTTTTCTGCTGAGTCTGCCTAGATAAGGAGGTTGCTAATGGTACAGTCATGGGTTTG